>NW_027458254.1:300000-399803 GCF_050624435.1 Tenrec ecaudatus | reverse complement strand
GGAAAGAAAGGATTGAGAGAGAGAGAGAGAGAGAGAGAGAGAGAGAGAGAGAGAGAGAGAGAGAGAAAGAGAGAGAGAGAGAGAGACCCCACAGAAAAACAGGGAGGTGGTCTCCAGGTTCGGCCTTTAGTGGCTTCGGCTGGGAGGCGTGGTTGACATTATTGGTTGACCCCATTGGCTGAATTAAGCCCACCTGTCATGGTTTGCACCCACCTAAGTGCACTGCCTCCCTGCCTCATGTGCCTGAATTTGGAGCCTGCCCAGTAGACACCCTGGTCCCAGCTCTAGCTACCTAACATAAAACTACACCATAACACTACTCCCTCCTAAACAGCATAGCTAAAAATATGAGTTGAGCAGAGAAATTGGTTCTTAAAAGAATGCCTTCGCTTACAACCGATTGTCATTTTAAATTTCACTTGATGGTGTAGAGAGAACCAAGAGATCATTCCATCCCTCAGATTACTTGTAAACTACTGCAGAAACCTCAGGAAAGCCAGCAATTGCCTGCAAGACTGAGGTAAGAATCTCAAGGTTGACTCCCAAAACCATACGCATTGCTATAGAGTTGATTCTGACCCATAGCAACCTTACACAGGACAGGGTAGAACTACCTCTGAGTTTCCAAGTCTGAAACTCTCTATTTTTGTAAATCATTTTATTGGGGGCTCTTACAGGTCTTATAACAATCCATACATCAATTTTGTCAAGCACATTTGTACATATGTTGCAATCATCATTTTCTTTGTATGTGAGCCCTTGGTATCAACTCCTTTTATTTCCCTCCCTCCCAACCCTCCCTACCTCATGAACACTTGATAAATTATTAATTATTATTTTTCATATTGTACAGAATCCGCTGTCTCCATTCACCCAAGTTCTTGTTGTTCATGCCCCCCAGTCACCCCCTGGGGAGCGGCGTGGTTATACAGTGATCATTGCAGTCAGTTCCCCCTTTCACACCCCACCTCTCCCCCACCCTCATGGTATCACTACTCCCATTACTGTTCCTAGGGGGTTTATCTGTCCTGAATTCTGTGTGTCCAGAGCTCTTATCTGCACCAGTGTACATGCTTTGGTCTAGCCGGATTTGTAAGGTAGAACTGGAGTCATGATAGTGGGGTGAGGGCTGGGAGAGTCTGTAACTCTTTATAGGAGTAGAAAGCTTCACAGGAAAGTGAATTTGAGGCTGAGACCTTGGGAAAAGTTTGGTCAAGATAAACAGATGTGGAGTGGTGTAGGGAAGGAAAGATTAAAAATAACCTGGTCCAGGATCCTCACAAATTTTAAGTTCATTTGACGCTCCCTAGGGAGGAAGGAGGAAGAGCTATCAGCAGGCAGGCTGTGTCATGCCTACAGCCTCTACAAAAATGCTTCCTGACTCTTCTCAGAAATTCTGCCAGGTGCTACCAGCCTCCTGAGTCTGAGAATGGTTCCTCTATGTTCTTATGAAGCTGAGGAAGGTTGGCACAAAAATATTTGGGAATCCAAGGAGCATGGTGAGGTCATTTCAGGGGGTCATGAGGAATGACTAGTAGGGATTTCAGCCAAATTAAAGGGCTTAGCAATTTGAATACCAGCTGACTCTGACCTTGATCAAGCCTCTTTACCTTTCTGGGTCAATTAAAAAAATTATTTTTTACCAGGTTTCTACTATATGTCAGATATGGGGAAGCAGTAGACAAACCAATAGAAGCTAGGAAATTTGATCCCACCTGTACAGATGTTGCTTCTAAAGACAGCATTCTTTATGTATGAGTTTGCCAGTAGTAATAATTGTCGTTAATCGTGCACTCTTGCCTGAAGAAAAATCCAAGAATCTGTGTCTTTGTACCTCCCTTTTGACACCCTCAAGGAACCCAGTGGTGCTGTGAGGAAGGCATTGGCCTGCTAACCCAAATACTGGCAGTTCAAACCCACCTGATGCTCCAAAGAAGATGAGACTGTCTGTTCCCCTGAAGATATATCCTTTTGGAAACCCCACAGAGCAACTCTACTCTGTCCTATGAGAGTCAGAATAGACTAGTGAGGACAGTAGATGTGGTTTGGGTTTGGTTTCAACACCTCCTCCCTGATCTACCTCATTACATCACAGTGCCTTAATCAGCTCCCCAAGCTGGTTTGTTTTTATGGCAGATTTTCTTTCTCTCCCCAAGTGCCTGATTGTGGGAAACAGAGGGATTTCTCCCAAGCTGTCTACCCCAAATATATTCCAAACTCAGCTGCTTGCAAATGACTATGCACTTGGAGGTCATCAGGAATAGATCAGGGGTCATTCTCCCTAAGAGTTATCAGCTATCTAGTGCAAGCAGACACCACTGCTTATCCCACAACAAGTAGGATTCACTCCCTTCTGATAAGGATAGTAGTTGTCTGTTTCCTTGTAGGAGACACCAGAGAGGTCAAACCCATCCAAAGATGACCAAGGTTAGGCTGCCATCCTAAAACTAGAATCAGCCCATCTTGTCACATGTATACCCCCCAATCTCTACTCTTGCTATTGCATTTCCATAGACCATCCCCTCTCATTACTGTATCACCTATAGCACATCCCCTTCCTGTGACATGGGTCCTCACCTGTCATTAGGGGGCTTGCATGCCCCCAGAGTTCTGTCTTGGTTAACTTCACTCATTCCCTCTATGCTGGCTTTAGGGGAAGTTAATGGGAGGGCTAGGCCCCCCTGAATGCCCTAAGGAAATGACCCGGCATCCACAGTTAACAAACCTTTTTCCTTCCATTTCTAATTCCATGTGGGGGCGCTGTTTCTCCACAACAGCAGTCCAGAAGACTGCTTGATTTATAGGGTGGTCAAACTTCTCAAGTACTCTTTCCTGATAGGTATAAATTTTTACTCTAGAAATGCAAGGAAGGGAAAATTGGCTTAAGCGATCCTACATTTTTACAAACCATGGTATATCAGAACTCATTACTGCCTTAATTTCTTCTTCACAATCCTGACCAATAACTCCAGCAACACATTGAGAATTTATGTTGGACTTTCTTTTTTTTTTTTTTTTTTGGACTTTCTTAATAAACATCCTATAGTTCTTTTAGGTAGTGGACCCCAATTACTGCTCTTCATTTCTGATTCAATCACAGTTTTGGGTTTTTTCTTACAACTCTTATCAACTCCAGTATCAATTTTAATTTCTTGAGTACTAAGGTTAAATCTTCCTGATAGAAACTGTATTAATCTTTTAATAAGAGGTCCCTGCTTTTGAGGATCAAGCTCCTGTGAAGGCTTCTGAGCCATCTCTTGGTTATTCAAACCAACTGCAGTGAGAACAGAGACTAGGTTTTTGCCTCTTTGGCTAGGTCTGTTCTCCTGCTGTGAGGCTGCTAGATAAAGGCGATTTCTCTCAAAGATCTTCTTTGCTCCAGTAGGCAGACACCTTGCCTACCACGCTCTGCTATGAGGGCTCTGCATCAAGCTTCTTCCACTATTTTCCCGCCGGGAAGTCTTTGCTAATGGCGACCCTTCACTGTTGATTTTTGAACGACATTGGCTCGCCCAATGAGTTCCCTTCCTACAATGGAGGCAGAGTTCAGGTTCGTTTAAACCCGATCTCCATGGTCCTGGCCCATGCTCTGACATTGGCCGCAGCCTGCTCTGCCTACACTCTTTTGAAGATGACTTGTCTTCCCACAACTAAAGCACTTTCTTCCAGGTCTGATATAGTTTGCCAATGAAGCTGCCATGAGGTCTGCCTTGTATTCCTCTGCCTCTACATTCCTGCATATCCTAAAATAACCCAGCAAAGTGCCCTGTTCGCTGTAGGGATGCAAGGCATTTTTACAGTGCTTATTAGAGAAATCATAAGATAGCTTGTGCACTAGGTCTCTTACTGCCTGAACATTCTTCACACATTTGGAAATAGCATCTTCCAGTCGGGACACAAAGTCAGCGTAACGCTCATCATTCTGTTGTCTTATAGCCCTGTAACGCGGCGTTCTCTCTTCTGATGGAATTATCTTTTCCCAGGCCCTTAAGCAAACCTCATGTATCTGTCCTATTGTCTGTTCAGTAAACTGTAGTTGAGACTCAACTGTAATATAATTTGCAGCCCCTAGCAATTGATGAATTCCTATATCTATCCCATCCTCAGCATTCTTCCCAGCTCTTGCAAGGGCTGCTTCCTTCCATAGCATTTGATATCACAAGCATTCTGAAGAGTAAAGACAAATTCTCACTAAAGCTTTCCAATCTGTAGGGGTCCAGCTGTCAGACTCTGCTAGAGCCCTTATCATGCTAATTACAAAATGGGAGTCTGGGCCCTAGTCATTGATTGCCTGCTTGAGATCTTTTAGCAACTTAAAAGGCAAAGGCACTGTGAATTCCTTTTGGTTCTAACAGGATAAGACATCTTGCATTCTAAATCTTCTTCTGCAATCCCTCTTCCTACTCTGGAGAGTAAAGGTGCTTTCCTATACTTTGCTTCTTTACATCTATTCTCTGAGCTACTCTTTTCAATCTGGATATCTTGGAGTTCCACTTCCTGAACTTCACCTTCTGTGCTAGCTCTCCTAGTTTGCATTTCTTTGGAGCTAATCTCTCTACCTTCAGGGCTGGCTTGCTTGATTGTTTTACAATCTCTGGCCTTTCTTACACTAAATTCCAGCAGGAGAGCAGTTGCTTTTACTATGTCCCCTTCTGACTCAGGCTCATTCTTTTAGCTCTGCCTAAAATCTTCTCATCTGCCTGAAACCCGTTCTCACTGCTTCTCATCTGATTTAAATTTGGGCATCTTAGACGTTGCCTGTTCTGCTTCTTGGCTTTCTCTACCTTTGAAAGCAAGGGAGCTTCCTGGGATGGTTTAATAGCCATGCTTTGGATCTTGCAATCCACTGCCTCTAGTACTGTATCACCTTTAAACCTTCGGAGTCTGCAGTCTCGCGAGAGCATACAGGCTTTGGCAATGAGGTTCTGTTCTAGAATTGGAGGCTTTAGATAACAAACCAATCCCTGCCTTTTCAGTTTTTCCTAAAGTTTCATAACCTAAATCATGCTTATTCACAGACACTTTAGCTTGCTTTTCTAGATTTGAATAGACACAAGACTTCTCACTAGACTGTTCATCCTTATTCTCTTCCTCCTGCAAAAGTTTTAAAACCATCTTAACTTGTACCCACAGAGACCACTTCTCCATAGGGATACTCTCCCCATCTCTGTGCTTCCTTTAAGTTGACAATGACCTCCTCCCAGGTCTCTAAATCAAAAGTTCCTTCCTCTGAGAACCATGAATTATACCTTTTTACTACTTTTAGAAAACATTGTATCTTTTTCTTCGTTACTTTTACACCTTGTCTTTTCAGTAAGTAGAGAGCATGGTACCATAAGTTTCAGGTTTACTTTTACCTTGCTCCCATTATCCTCTTTAAAATTCTAATTCACTATTTCCACTACTTCTCTGTCAATCCCCACACCGGATCCTCACTTCACACAATTTTCAAATTCACTCTACATACCAATGGGGCCATATAATTGTTATATGGGATATAACTCATATTGTCCCACGTTGTGCGCCATTTGTCTGGGGAAGCCCGCCTTGTGCTGGGGCTCCAGCCTCCAGCCCAGTCCTTGAGCCTCCTGCCTGGTCTCCATCCCACCTCCCTTCATCCACACTGAGCGTGGACCTGGCTGGTAAGATCATGGCCATCCAGGAGGTGAGCATGCTACCATGAATTGTGTCTGACTGCATTATTGTAATGTCTCTTCTATCGCTCATGCTCCCGGTGACTTTAATATAATATTTATATATCTCAACCATACAATTGTGCTTATTGAACCCAAGATTACTGGTGGGGGGCTGGCACCCCAACTCATACCACAGTACATACCATTTGTCTAGTTCTTCAATGCTTCCTCTCCCGCTCACTCCCTCCAACTATCATGACCTCAGCTCTACCTTACAAAGCCGGCTAGACCAGAGCATGTACACTGGTACAGATAAGAACTCTCAACACACAGAATCCAGGACAGATAAACCCTTCAGGAACAGTAATGGAAGTAGTGATAACATGAGGGTAGGGATGAGATAGAGGGAACTGATAGCAATGATTGATGTATTAACACTCACACCCCAGGGGGACAAGCAACAGAAACATTGGTGAAGTGAGACCTTGGACATTGTAAAATATGAAAGTATAATTTATCAAGGTTTCATGAGGGTGGGAGAGTGGGAGAGAAGGGGGAAAAAGGAGCTGATACCAAGGGGTCAAGTATAAAGAAAATGATGATGGTACCGTAGGTACAAATGTGCTTGATACAATTGATGTATGCATTGTTATAAGTGGTGTAAGAGCCCCCGATAAAATGACTCAATTTTTTAAAAGTGTTTAGGTAGATCTTGATGGAGGATAGATTGAGAAACAATAGTTTCAGAATTTGATAATTTTGCTTAATAATCAAACTGAAAACTCACTGCCATTGCATCTTTTGTGACTCACAGCAACCCTGACTTTCAGCAACCCTATTGGACAGGGTAGAGCAGCCCCTGTGAGTTTCTGAGACTGCAACTCTTTACAGGGGTAGAAAGCCCTAACGTTTCTCTCTCAGAGCGGGTGGTGGTTTTGAACTATGTGGGTAGCAGCCAAGTGAAAACCACTATGCCACCAGGGCTCCCTGTGCCACATAGCGGGAGCTGTTGTTTTCCCAAACATTCACTTGGCTATTTCTTTTATAAGAAGCCAAGTAATTTGGCAGCTTATTTCTGTTCCAGTTTTCTTATATAGAAAATGTGGTGACAGTGTGAACCTGTTTGTTGTAGTTTATGTGAACATAATTGAGTGATCTAGACCAAGTGAGCTAGACCAAGTGAGCTGACTGGTCAAAAATCAGACCTGTGGATTGCCAAATTGGTTCTGCTGAGATTGGGGCTTTCCTGGATCCACAGGCTTCCTCCAAGCTGTGTCCGAGAAGCTCTGCATTTTAGAGCTACATTTTATAGTTGAAAGAGAGGCCTAAGGAGGGAGGGAGTCCTTAAGCTCTAAGACCTTAATGCTGTCATTGCTGTCCTCTTTTAGTGTACCTGCAGTTTCCACACTGCAGTGGGAACCATTGAAACAGCTGTTCTCATTCTCTGAGATGGTGTGCCACCCCACTCCATACCACCACCACCTCATCCCTTTCTCTTATTGTAGAGATAATGCCCCTTCCATATGTATCTCAGATATTCAATTAATGAAGAAAGACAAAAGTAGGAGAAATGATTTAGATGAAGGAGACCATAAGCATGAGGCCATAATGGGGTCCAAAGGCTGTGTGGCCATGTCGCTAATTATAGAAATGGATGAAATCTGCCACAAAAATGTGATTGGAGGCAGAGCAATTCATCACTCTCTCAGGCAGGACTACATAAGTGAGAATGGGGCCATTATGGAGACCTGGAGACGATCACAGATTAGAAAGGCTTACTGGATTTGTTCTGGGGCCTTCCGACCACTATAACTCATGACCACAGGGTCTTAGACTTTCCCAATTTCCATTGAGGACCTTCCCAGGGAAGTCCCAGAGGGCAGATTGCTCCTCTCTGCTCTGGCTAGTTGTTGTTGCGTGCCATTGAGGACACTTGGACTCGTCGTGACCTCACATACAACCGAATGAAACACTGTAGGGTCGTGCACCATCCTCACAATTGTTCCTCTGCCTGAACCACCGATGAAGCCACTGAGTCCATCCACTTCTTCGAGGACCTCCTCTGTTTCATGGCTTCTCCACTGTACCAAATAGGATGTCCTTCTCCAGGGACTGGTCTCTCCTGACAACATGTCCAAAGTATGTAAGATGGCGTCTTGCCATCCTTGCCTCTAAGCAGCACTCTGGCCTTATTTCTTCTGATACAGATTGGTCAGTCCTTCAGCAGTCCATGGTACTGTCAGTAGTCTTCTGGTGGACCACAATTCGATGCATCTGTTCTTCTACAGCCTTCCTTATTCAGTGTCTAACTTTCACATGCATATGATGCAATGGAAAATAGCATGGCTTAGGTCATGTGCACCTTAGTCCTCAGAGTAACATCATTGTTCTTCAACACTATAAAGAGGTTTTCTGCAGCAGATTTACCCATTACAATACATCTTTTGATCTCCTGACTGCTGTTTCTATGAACATTGATAGTGGATCTAAGCAAGACAAAATCCTTGACAACTGAAGCCCTTTTCTCTGTTTATCACCTATTGGTCCAGTTTTGGGGATTTTGGTCTTCCTTATATTGAATTGTAACCCATATTGAAGGCTGCAATCCTTGATCTTCAGCAAGTAGTTCAATTCCTCCTCATTGTCAGCAAACAAATGGTGTCATATATGCACACAAGCAGGCTCCCAAAAGTTAGTGGAACAAGGAATCAAAAGAGAATGGAATTTTTCAGGGACTTTTTGAAATACCAGTGTGTGTGTGTGTGTGTGTGTGTGTGTATGTGAGAGAGAGAGAGAGAGAGAGAGAGAGAGAGAGAGAGAGAGAGAGAGAGAGAGAGAGAGAGAGAGAGGAGATGTGGGCATAAAACAAACATCAAGCAACATAAGGGAGAATGCTGTTGGCTGCTGTTGAACTGATTCCGGTGCGCATGCACAGTGACCTGCTGTGTGCACCATAGTGACCCCTCAGAAGCAGATCATCAAGCCTACCTTTCAACTGAAATTCTGAGAATTCACAATTTTCAGAAGTATGTGGATAACAGTGAAAGCCAAAATTCTATTTGCACAGTCCCCACGTGGATTAAGCTTCCAGTGAATTCCTTCAGACCATTGACCAGGGATGTGAACACTCTTGCCACCAGGCAGAGGGCATTGGAAAGTGGATTACCCCTTAGGCAGCCCATGGTGGGGCTTAGAGACTTGCCTAAGTGTATCCTTGAATCGAGGCTGCCATTCTGGGCTGCACAGTCATGAGTCATGCCCCCAAAGCCTTGGTTGTTTGGCCCTGGACCACTCTTGTAAACTGTCCTGTTTAACACAGGTCCCAATCCTTGTCCTATTCTTGCTTCTGTAGTCCCACCTGGAACTGTGATGTTGGGATCTGCCGCCATGTCCTTTCAAGTCTGTGAATCTCAGATAACCCTTACATATCAATAAGACCTCTTGCTAATAGTTTCCCTCCCCTCATCTCGATGGCATGTGTTTGTCCTGTTTAAGATTTAATAAATTATCTTTGAGATTTGGGATATCCTCTTACCCTAAAACACAAGGCATCTCTGGGTGTATTCCAGCTGCCAACTTTTTAGGTAGTAGTCAAGAAGTTAGCTGTTATGTCACCCAGGAAGCTGGGGAAAGGATGATCACCAGAACAAATCCATTATTCCCTCCACTCGCTTCCTAGCCTTTGAATCTCCACCTTGGAGGCAACTATGGCCTTTCTGTTTCTTTTTGATGATCATGTACGCATGTCCAAGTAAAGCTTACTTTTTACTCTTTTGTATCGCCTATTTCATTAAATATTATATTTTGGAGATTCTTCCAAATGGATTCATACAGAATGACCTCATTCATTTAAGAGTGCATGCTGTTACACAATACAGCTATGATAAAATGCATCTAACCAACCTCTCTTTTTTCTCTGTGTATTTTACCAATTTTCCTGTCAAAATTGACCATATCTGAGTTTGCTTTCAGGGACACCTTAAGTCTAGTACCCCTTGAATCCTAGGGCCTGGAGTCCTCCTCCTCTTCAGAACCAATCTCTGTGCAGGTGTGCTGGTATGTGAACTGTGAACCCTCTCCCTAAAATCAAAAAATAAAACCCAAACTCACTGTCATCAAGTCACTGTTGACTTGCAGTGACCCTCTGAGTTTCTGAAACTCTGTCTATGGTAGTAGAAAAACCAGTCTTTCTCAGAGCTGCTGGTAGTTTTGAACTGCCAACCATGTGGATCACAGCATAACTGTTAGGTTTCTCGGGTGGGAAATACCTCAGTTCTTGGCATCACAGGAGAAAGAATTCATGTCGAAGACTGATTGTTGATCCAAATGGGTTTGTATTAAGGAGAGAAGGTGATAGAGGAGAAGAGAAGAGAAAGAGAGGAGAGAGGGGGAAGGGGGAAAGAAAGGATTGAGAGAGAGAGAGAGAGAGAGAGAGAGAGAGAGAGAGAGAGAGAGAGAGAGAAAGAGAGAGAGAGAGAGAGACCCCACAGAAAAACAGGGAGGTGGTCTCCAGGTTCGGCCTTTAGTGGCTTCGGCTGGGAGGCGTGGTTGACATTATTGGTTGACCCCATTGGCTGAATTAAGCCCACCTGTCCTGGTTTGCACCCACCTAAGTGCACTGCCTCCCTGCCTCATGTGCCTGAATTTGGAGCCTGCCCAGTAGACACCCTGGTCCCAGCTCTAGCTACCTAACATAAAACTACACCATAACACTACTCCCTCCTAAACAGCATAGCTAAAAATATGAGTTGAGCAGAGAAATTGGTTCTTAAAAGAATGCCTTCGCTTACAACCGATTGTCATTTTAAATTTCACTTGATGGTGTAGAGAGAACCAAGAGATCATTCCATCCCTCAGATTACTTGTAAACTACTGCAGAAACCTCAGGAAAGCCAGCAATTGCCTGCAAGACTGAGGTAAGAATCTCAAGGTTGACTCCCAAAACCATACGCATTGCTATAGAGTTGATTCTGACCCATAGCAACCTTACACAGGACAGGGTAGAACTACCTCTGAGTTTCCAAGTCTGAAACTCTCTATTTTTGTAAATCATTTTATTGGGGGCTCTTACAGGTCTTATAACAATCCATACATCAATTTTGTCAAGCACATTTGTACATATGTTGCAATCATCATTTTCTTTGTATGTGAGCCCTTGGTATCAACTCCTTTTATTTCCCTCCCTCCCAACCCTCCCTACCTCATGAACACTTGATAAATTATTAATTATTATTTTTCATATTGTACAGAATCCGCTGTCTCCATTCACCCAAGTTCTTGTTGTTCATGCCCCCCAGTCACCCCCTGGGGAGCGGCGTGGTTATACAGTGATCATTGCAGTCAGTTCCCCCTTTCACACCCCACCTCTCCCCCACCCTCATGGTATCACTACTCCCATTACTGTTCCTAGGGGGTTTATCTGTCCTGAATTCTGTGTGTCCAGAGCTCTTATCTGCACCAGTGTACATGCTTTGGTCTAGCCGGATTTGTAAGGTAGAACTGGAGTCATGATAGTGGGGTGAGGGCTGGGAGAGTCTGTAACTCTTTATAGGAGTAGAAAGCTTCACAGGAAAGTGAATTTGAGGCTGAGACCTTGGGAAAAGTTTGGTCAAGATAAACAGATGTGGAGTGGTGTAGGGAAGGAAAGATTAAAAATAACCTGGTCCAGGATCCTCACAAATTTTAAGTTCATTTGACGCTCCCTAGGGAGGAAGGAGGAAGAGCTATCAGCAGGCAGGCTGTGTCATGCCTACAGCCTCTACAAAAATGCTTCCTGACTCTTCTCAGAAATTCTGCCAGGTGCTACCAGCCTCCTGAGTCTGAGAATGGTTCCTCTATGTTCTTATGAAGCTGAGGAAGGTTGGCACAAAAATATTTGGGAATCCAAGGAGCATGGTGAGGTCATTTCAGGGGGTCATGAGGAATGACTAGTAGGGATTTCAGCCAAATTAAAGGGCTTAGCAATTTGAATACCAGCTGACTCTGACCTTGATCAAGCCTCTTTACCTTTCTGGGTCAATTAAAAAAATTATTTTTTACCAGGTTTCTACTATATGTCAGATATGGGGAAGCAGTAGACAAACCAATAGAAGCTAGGAAATTTGATCCCACCTGTACAGATGTTGCTTCTAAAGACAGCATTCTTTATGTATGAATTTGCCAGTAGTAATAATTGTCGTTAATCGTGCACTCTTGCCTGAAGAAAAATCCAAGAATCTGTGTCTTTGTACCTCCCTTTTGACACCCTCAAGGAACCCAGTGGTGCTGTGAGGAAGGCATTGGCCTGCTAACCCAAATACTGGCAGTTCAAACCCACCTGATGCTCCAAAGAAGATGAGACTGTCTGTTCCCCTGAAGATATATCCTTTTGGAAACCCCACAGAGCAACTCTACTCTGTCCTATGAGAGTCAGAATAGACTAGTGAGGACAGTAGATGTGGTTTGGGTTTGGTTTCAACACCTCCTCCCTGATCTACCTCATTACATCACAGTGCCTTAATCAGCTCCCCAAGCTGGTTTGTTTTTATGGCAGATTTTCTTTCTCTCCCCAAGTGCCTGATTGTGGGAAACAGAGGGATTTCTCCCAAGCTGTCTACCCCAAATATATTCCAAACTCAGCTGCTTGCAAATGACTATGCACTTGGAGGTCATCAGGAATAGATCAGGGGTCATTCTCCCTAAGAGTTATCAGCTATCTAGTGCAAGCAGACACCACTGCTTATCCCACAACAAGTAGGATTCACTCCCTTCTGATAAGGATAGTAGTTGTCTGTTTCCTTGTAGGAGACACCAGAGAGGTCAAACCCATCCAAAGATGACCAAGGTTAGGCTGCCATCCTAAAACTAGAATCAGCCCATCTTGTCACATGTATACCCCCCAATCTCTACTCTTGCTATTGCATTTCCATAGACCATCCCCTCTCATTGCTGTATCACCTATAGCACATCCCCTTCCTGTGACATGGGTCCTCACCTGTCATTAGGGGGCTTGCATGCCCCCAGAGTTCTGTCTTGGTTAACTTCACTCATTCCCTCTATGCTGGCTTTAGGGGAAGTTAATGGGAGGGCTAGGCCCCCCTGAATGCCCTAAGGAAATGACCCGGCATCCACAGTTAACAAACCTTTTTCCTTCCATTTCTAATTCCATGTGGGGGCGCTGTTTCTCCACAACAGCAGTCCAGAAGACTGCTTGATTTATAGGGTGGTCAAACTTCTCAAGTACTCTTTCCTGATAGGTATAAATTTTTACTCTAGAAATGCAAGGAAGGGAAAATTGGCTTAAGCGATCCTACATTTTTACAAACCATGGTATATCAGAACTCATTACTGCCTTAATTTCTTCTTCACAATCCTGACCAATAACTCCAGCAACACATTGAGAATTTATGTTGGACTTTCTTTTTTTTTTTTTTTTTTGGACTTTCTTAATAAACATCCTATAGTTCTTTTAGGTAGTGGACCCCAATTACTGCTCTTCATTTCTGATTCAATCACAGTTTTGGGTTTTTTCTTACAACTCTTATCAACTCCAGTATCAATTTTAATTTCTTGAGTACTAAGGTTAAATCTTCCTGATAGAAACTGTATTAATCTTTCAATAAGAGGTCCCTGCTTTTGAGGATCAAGCTCCTGTGAAGGCTTCTGAGCCATCTCTTGGTTATTCAAACCAACTGCAGTGAGAACAGAGACTAGGTTTTTGCCTCTTTGGCTAGGTCTGTTCTCCTGCTGTGAGGCTGCTAGATAAAGGCGATTTCTCTCAAAGATCTTCTTTGCTCCAGTAGGCAGACACCTTGCCTACCACGCTCTGCTATGAGGGCTCTGCATCAAGCTTCTTCCACTATTTTCCCGCCGGGAAGTCTTTGCTAATGGCGACCCTTCACTGTTGATTTTTGAACGACATTGGCTCGCCCAATGAGTTCCCTTCCTACAATGGAGGCAGAGTTCAGGTTCGTTTAAACCCGATCTCCATGGTCCTGGCCCATGCTCTGACATTGGCCGCAGCCTGCTCTGCCTACACTCTTTTGAAGATGACTTGTCTTCCCACAACTAAAGCACTTTCTTCCAGGTCTGATATAGTTTGCCAATGAAGCTGCCATGAGGTCTGCCTTGTATTCCTCTGCCTCTACATTCCTGCATATCCTAAAATAACCCAGCAAAGTGCCCTGTTCGCTGTAGGGATGCAAGGCATTTTTACAGTGCTTATTAGAGAAATCATAAGATAGCTTGTGCACTAGGTCTCTTACTGCCTGAACATTCTTCACACATTTGGAAATAGCATCTTCCAGTCGGGACACAAAGTCAGCGTAACGCTCATCATTCTGTTGTCTTATAGCCCTGTAACGCGGCGTTCTCTCTTCTGATGGAATTATCTTTTCCCAGGCCCTTAAGCAAACCTCATGTATCTGTCCTATTGTCTGTTCAGTAAACTGTAGTTGAGACTCAACTGTAATATAATTTGCAGCCCCTAGCAATTGATGAATTCCTATATCTATCCCATCCTCAGCATTCTTCCCAGCTCTTGCAAGGGCTGCTTCCTTCCATAGCATTTGATATCACAAGCATTCTGAAGAGTAAAGACAAATTCTCACTAAAGCTTTCCAATCTGTAGGGGTCCAGCTGTCAGACTCTGCTAGAGCCCTTATCATGCTAATTACAAAATGGGAGTCTGGGCCCTAGTCATTGATTGCCTGCTTGAGATCTTTTAGCAACTTAAAAGGCAAAGGCACTGTGAATTCCTTTTGGTTCTAACAGGATAAGACATCTTGCATTCTAAATCTTCTTCTGCAATCCCTCTTCCTACTCTGGAGAGTAAAGGTGCTTTCCTATACTTTGCTTCTTTACATCTATTCTCTGAGCTACTCTTTTCAATCTGGATATCTTGGAGTTCCACTTCCTGAACTTCACCTTCTGTGCTAGCTCTCCTAGTTTGCATTTCTTTGGAGCTAATCTCTCTACCTTCAGGGCTGGCTTGCTTGATTGTTTTACAATCTCTGGCCTTTCTTACACTAAATTCCAGCAGGAGAGCAGTTGCTTTTACTATGTCCCCTTCTGACTCAGGCTCATTCTTTTAGCTCTGCCTAAAATCTTCTCATCTGCCTGAAACCCGTTCTCACTGCTTCTCATCTGATTTAAATTTGGGCATCTTAGACGTTGCCTGTTCTGCTTCTTGGCTTTCTCTACCTTTGAAAGCAAGGGAGCTTCCTGGGATTGTTTAATAGCCATGCTTTGGATCTTGCAATCCACTGCCTCTAGTACTGTATCACCTTTAAACCTTCGGAGTCTGCAGTCTCGCGAGAGCATACAGGCTTTGGCAATGAGGTTCTGTTCTAGAATTGGAGGCTTTAGATAACAAACCAATCCCTGCCTTTTCAGTTTTTCCTAAAGTTTCATAACCTAAATCATGCTTATTCACAGACACTTTAGCTTGCTTTTCTAGATTTGAATAGACACAAGACTTCTCACTAGACTGTTCATCCTTATTCTCTTCCTCCTGCAAAAGTTTTAAAACCATCTTAACTTGTACCCACAGAGACCACTTCTCCATAGGGATACTCTCCCCATCTCTGTGCTTCCTTTAAGTTGACAATGACCTCCTCCCAGGTCTCTAAATCAAAAGTTCCTTCCTCTGAGAACCATGAATTATACCTTTTTACTACTTTTAGAAAACATTGTATCTTTTTCTTCGTTACTTTTACACCTTGTCTTTTCAGTAAGTAGAGAGCATGGTACCATAAGTTTCAGGTTTACTTTTACCTTGCTCCCATTATCCTCTTTAAAATTCTAATTCACTATTTCCACTACTTCTCTGTCAATCCCCACACCGGATCCTCACTTCACACAATTTTCAAATTCACTCTACATACCAATGGGGCCATATAATTGTTATATGGGATATAACTCATATTGTCCCACGTTGTGCGCCATTTGTCTGGGGAAGCCCGCCTTGTGCTGGGGCTCCAGCCTCCAGCCCAGTCCTTGAGCCTCCTGCCTGGTCTCCATCCCACCTCCCTTCATCCACACTGAGCGTGGACCTGGCTGGTAAGATCATGGCCATCCAGGAGGTGAGCATGCTACCATGAATTGTGTCTGACTGCATTATTGTAATGTCTCTTCTATCGCTCATGCTCCCGGTGACTTTAATATAATATTTATATATCTCAACCATACAATTGTGCTTATTGAACCCAAGATTACTGGTGGGGGGCTGGCACCCCAACTCATACCACAGTACATACCATTTGTCTAGTTCTTCAATGCTTCCTCTCCCGCTCACTCCCTCCAACTATCATGACCTCAGCTCTACCTTACAAAGCCGGCTAGACCAGAGCATGTACACTGGTACAGATAAGAACTCTCAACACACAGAATCCAGGACAGATAAACCCTTCAGGAACAGTAATGGAAGTAGTGATAACATGAGGGTAGGGATGAGATAGAGGGAACTGATAGCAATGATTGATGTATTAACACTCACACCCCAGGGGGACAAGCAACAGAAACATTGGTGAAGTGAGACCTTGGACATTGTAAAATATGAAAGTATAATTTATCAAGGTTTCATGAGGGTGGGAGAGTGGGAGAGAAGGTGGAAAAAGGAGCTGATACCAAGGGGTCAAGTATAAAGAAAATGATGATGGTACCGTAGGTACAAATGTGCTTGATACAATTGATGTATGCATTGTTATAAGTGGTGTAAGAGCCCCCGATAAAATGACTCAATTTTTTAAAAGTGTTTAGGTAGATCTTGATGGAGGATAGATTGAGAAACAATAGTTTCAGAATTTGATAATTTTGCTTAATAATCAAACTGAAAACTCACTGCCATTGCATCTTTTGTGACTCACAGCAACCCTGACTTTCAGCAACCCTATTGGACAGGGTAGAGCAGCCCCTGTGAGTTTCTGAGACTGCAACTCTTTACAGGGGTAGAAAGCCCTAACGTTTCTCTCTCAGAGCGGGTGGTGGTTTTGAACTATGTGGGTAGCAGCCAAGTGAAAACCACTATGCCACCAGGGCTCCCTGTGCCACATAGCGGGAGCTGTTGTTTTCCCAAACATTCACTTGGCTATTTCTTTTATAAGAAGCCAAGTAATTTGGCAGCTTATTTCTGTTCCAGTTTTCTTATATAGAAAATGTGGTGACAGTGTGAACCTGTTTGTTGTAGTTTATGTGAACATAATTGAGTGATCTAGACCAAGTGAGCTAGACCAAGTGAGCTGACTGGTCAAAAATCAGACCTGTGGATTGCCAAATTGGTTCTGCTGAGATTGGGGCTTTCCTGGATCCACAGGCTTCCTCCAAGCTGTGTCCGAGAAGCTCTGCATTTTAGAGCTACATTTTATAGTTGAAAGAGAGGCCTAAGGAGGGAGGGAGTCCTTAAGCTCTAAGACCTTAATGCTGTCATTGCTGTCCTCTTTTAGTGTACCTGCAGTTTCCACACTGCAGTGGGAACCATTGAAACAGCTGTTCTCATTCTCTGAGATGGTGTGCCACCCCACTCCATACCACCACCACCTCATCCCTTTCTCTTATTGTAGAGATAATGCCCCTTCCATATGTATCTCAGATATTCAATTAATGAAGAAAGACAAAAGTAGGAGAAATGATTTAGATGAAGGAGACCATAAGCATGAGGCCATAATGGGGTCCAAAGGCTGTGTGGCCATGTCGCTAATTATAGAAATGGATGAAATCTGCCACAAAAATGTGATTGGAGGCAGAGCAATTCATCACTCTCTCAGGCAGGACTACATAAGTGAGAATGGGGCCATTATGGAGACCTGGAGACGATCACAGATTAGAAAGGCTTACTGGATTTGTTCTGGGGCCTTCCGACCACTATAACTCATGACCACAGGGTCTTAGACTTTCCCAATTTCCATTGAGGACCTTCCCAGGGAAGTCCCAGAGGGCAGATTGCTCCTCTCTGCTCTGGCTAGTTGTTGTTGCGTGCCATTGAGGACACTTGGACTCGTCGTGACCTCACATACAACCGAATGAAACACTGTAGGGTCGTGCACCATCCTCACAATTGTTCCTCTGCCTGAACCACCGATGAAGCCACTGAGTCCATCCACTTCTTCGAGGACCTCCTCTGTTTCATGGCTTCTCCACTGTACCAAATAGGATGTCCTTCTCCAGGGACTGGTCTCTCCTGACAACATGTCCAAAGTATGTAAGATGGCGTCTTGCCATCCTTGCCTCTAAGCAGCACTCTGGCCTTATTTCTTCTGATACAGATTGGTCAGTCCTTCAGCAGTCCATGGTACTGTCAGTAGTCTTCTGGTGGACCACAATTCGATGCATCTGTTCTTCTACAGCCTTCCTTATTCAGTGTCTAACTTTCACATGCATATGATGCAATGGAAAATAGCATGGCTTAGGTCATGTGCACCTTAGTCCTCAGAGTAACATCATTGTTCTTCAACACTATAAAGAGGTTTTCTGCAGCAGATTTACCCATTACAATACATCTTTTGATCTCCTGACTGCTGTTTCTATGAACATTGATAGTGGATCTAAGCAAGACAAAATCCTTGACAACTGAAGCCCTTTTCTCTGTTTATCACCTATTGGTCCAGTTTTGGGGATTTTGGTCTTCCTTATATTGAATTGTAACCCATATTGAAGGCTGCAATCCTTGATCTTCAGCAAGTAGTTCAATTCCTCCTCATTGTCAGCAAACAAATGGTGTCATATATGCACACAAGCAGGCTCCCAAAAGTTAGTGGAACAAGGAATCAAAAGAGAATGGAATTTTTCAGGGACTTTTTGAAATACCAGTGTGTGTGTGTGTGTGTGTGTGTGTGTATGTGAGAGAGAGAGAGAGAGAGAGAGAGAGAGAGAGAGAGAGAGAGAGAGAGAGAGAGAGAGAGAGGAGATGTGGGCATAAAACAAACATCAAGCAACATAAGGGAGAATGCTGTTGGCTGCTGTTGAACTGATTCCGGTGCGCATGCACAGTGACCTGCTGTGTGCACCATAGTGACCCCTCAGAAGCAGATCATCAAGCCTACCTTTCAACTGAAATTCTGAGAATTCACAATTTTCAGAAGTATGTGGATAACAGTGAAAGCCAAAATTCTATTTGCACAGTCCCCACGTGGATTAAGCTTCCAGTGAATTCCTTCAGACCATTGACCAGGGATGTGAACACTCTTGCCACCAGGCAGAGGGCATTGGAAAGTGGATTACCCCTTAGGCAGCCCATGGTGGGGCTTAGAGACTTGCCTAAGTGTATCCTTGAATCGAGGCTGCCATTCTGGGCTGCACAGTCATGAGTCATGCCCCCAAAGCCTTGGTTGTTTGGCCCTGGACCACTCTTGTAAACTGTCCTGTTTAACACAGGTCCCAATCCTTGTCCTATTCTTGCTTCTGTAGTCCCACCTGGAACTGTGATGTTGGGATCTGCCGCCATGTCCTTTCAAGTCTGTGAATCTCAGATAACCCTTACATATCAATAAGACCTCTTGCTAATAGTTTCCCTCCCCTCATCTCGATGGCATGTGTTTGTCCTGTTTAAGATTTAATAAATTATCTTTGAGATTTGGGATATCCTCTTACCCTAAAACACAAGGCATCTCTGGGTGTATTCCAGCTGCCAACTTTTTAGGTAGTAGTCAAGAAGTTAGCTGTTATGTCACCCAGGAAGCTGGGGAAAGGATGATCACCAGAACAAATCCATTATTCCCTCCACTCGCTTCCTAGCCTTTGAATCTCCACCTTGGAGGCAACTATGGCCTTTCTGTTTCTTTTTGATGATCATGTACGCATGTCCAAGTAAAGCTTACTTTTTACTCTTTTGTATCGCCTATTTCATTAAATATTATATTTTGGAGATTCTTCCAAATGGATTCATACAGAATGACCTCATTCATTTAAGAGTGCATGCTGTTACACAATACAGCTATGATAAAATGCATCTAACCAACCTCTCTTTTTTCTCTGTGTATTTTACCAATTTTCCTGTCAAAATTGACCATATCTGAGTTTGCTTTCAGGGACACCTTAAGTCTAGTACCCCTTGAATCCTAGGGCCTGGAGTCCTCCTCCTCTTCAGAACCAATCTCTGTGCAGGTGTGCTGGTATGTGAACTGTGAACCCTCTCCCTAAAATCAAAAAATAAAACCCAAACTCACTGTCATCAAGTCACTGTTGACTTGCAGTGACCCTCTGAGTTTCTGAAACTCTGTCTATGGTAGTAGAAAAACCAGTCTTTCTCAGAGCTGCTGGTAGTTTTGAACTGCCAACCATGTGGATCACAGCATAACTGTTAGGTTTCTCGGGTGGGAAATACCTCAGTTCTTGGCATCACAGGAGAAAGAATTCATGTCGAAGACTGATTGTTGATCCAAATGGGTTTGTATTAAGGAGAGAAGGTGATAGAGGAGAAGAGAAGAGAAAGAGAGGAGAGAGGGGGAAGGGGGAAAGAAAGGATTGAGAGAGAGAGAGAGAGAGAGAGAGAGAGAGAGAGAGAGAGAGAGAGAAAGAGAGAGAGAGAGAGAGACCCCACAGAAAAACAGGGAGGTGGTCTCCAGGTTCGGCCTTTAGTGGCTTCGGCTGGGAGGCGTGGTTGACATTATTGGTTGACCCCATTGGCTGAATTAAGCCCACCTGTCCTGGTTTGCACCCACCTAAGTGCACTGCCTCCCTGCCTCATGTGCCTGAATTTGGAGCCTGCCCAGTAGACACCCTGGTCCCAGCTCTAGCTACCTAACATAAAACTACACCATAACACTACTCCCTCCTAAACAGCATAGCTAAAAATATGAGTTGAGCAGAGAAATTGGTTCTTAAAAGAATGCCTTCGCTTACAACCGATTGTCATTTTAAATTTCACTTGATGGTGTAGAGAGAACCAAGAGATCATTCCATCCCTCAGATTACTTGTAAACTACTGCAGAAACCTCAGGAAAGCCAGCAATTGCCTGCAAGACTGAGGTAAGAATCTCAAGGTTGACTCCCAAAACCATACGCATTGCTATAGAGTTGATTCTGACCCATAGCAACCTTACACAGGACAGGGTAGAACTACCTCTGAGTTTCCAAGTCTGAAACTCTCTATTTTTGTAAATCATTTTATTGGGGGCTCTTACAGGTCTTATAACAATCCATACATCAATTTTGTCAAGCACATTTGTACATATGTTGCAATCATCATTTTCTTTGTATGTGAGCCCTTGGTATCAACTCCTTTTATTTCCCTCCCTCCCAACCCTCCCTACCTCATGAACACTTGATAAATTATTAATTATTATTTTTCATATTGTACAGAATCCGCTGTCTCCATTCACCCAAGTTCTTGTTGTTCATGCCCCCCAGTCACCCCCTGGGGAGCGGCGTGGTTATACAGTGATCATTGCAGTCAGTTCCCCCTTTCACACCCCACCTCTCCCCCACCCTCATGGTATCACTACTCCCATTACTGTTCCTAGGGGGTTTATCTGTCCTGAATTCTGTGTGTCCAGAGCTCTTATCTGCACCAGTGTACATGCTTTGGTCTAGCCGGATTTGTAAGGTAGAACTGGAGTCATGATAGTGGGGTGAGGGCTGGGAGAGTCTGTAACTCTTTATAGGAGTAGAAAGCTTCACAGGAAAGTGAATTTGAGGCTGAGACCTTGGGAAAAGTTTGGTCAAGATAAACAGATGTGGAGTGGTGTAGGGAAGGAAAGATTAAAAATAACCTGGTCCAGGATCCTCACAAATTTTAAGTTCATTTGACGCTCCCTAGGGAGGAAGGAGGAAGAGCTATCAGCAGGCAGGCTGTGTCATGCCTACAGCCTCTACAAAAATGCTTCCTGACTCTTCTCAGAAATTCTGCCAGGTGCTACCAGCCTCCTGAGTCTGAGAATGGTTCCTCTATGTTCTTATGAAGCTGAGGAAGGTTGGCACAAAAATATTTGGGAATCCAAGGAGCATGGTGAGGTCATTTCAGGGGGTCATGAGGAATGACTAGTAGGGATTTCAGCCAAATTAAAGGGCTTAGCAATTTGAATACCAGCTGACTCTGACCTTGATCAAGCCTCTTTACCTTTCTGGGTCAATTAAAAAAATTATTTTTTACCAGGTTTCTACTATATGTCAGATATGGGGAAGCAGTAGACAAACCAATAGAAGCTAGGAAATTTGATCCCACCTGTACAGATGTTGCTTCTAAAGACAGCATTCTTTATGTATGAGTTTGCCAGTAGTAATAATTGTCGTTAATCGTGCACTCTTGCCTGAAGAAAAATCCAAGAATCTGTGTCTTTGTACCTCCCTTTTGACACCCTCAAGGAACCCAGTGGTGCTGTGAGGAAGGCATTGGCCTGCTAACCCAAATACTGGCAGTTCAAACCCACCTGATGCTCCAAAGAAGATGAGACTGTCTGTTCCCCTGAAGATATATCCTTTTGGAAACCCCACAGAGCAACTCTACTCTGTCCTATGAGAGTCAGAATAGACTAGTGAGGACAGTAGATGTGGTTTGGGTTTGGTTTCAACACCTCCTCCCTGATCTACCTCATTACATCACAGTGCCTTAATCAGCTCCCCAAGCTGGTTTGTTTTTATGGCAGATTTTCTTTCTCTCCCCAAGTGCCTGATTGTGGGAAACAGAGGGATTTCTCCCAAGCTGTCTACCCCAAATATATTCCAAACTCAGCTGCTTGCAAATGACTATGCACTTGGAGGTCATCAGGAATAGATCAGGGGTCATTCTCCCTAAGAGTTATCAGCTATCTAGTGCAAGCAGACACCACTGCTTATCCCACAACAAGTAGGATTCACTCCCTTCTGATAAGGATGGTAGTTGTCTGTTTCCTTGTAGGAGACACCAGAGAGGTCAAACCCATCCAAAGATGACCAAGGTTAGGCTGCCATCCTAAAACTAGAATCAGCCCATCTTGTCACATGTATACCCCCCAATCTCTACTCTTGCTATTGCATTTCCATAGACCATCCCCTCTCATTGCTGTATCACCTATAGCACATCCCCTTCCTGTGACATGGGTCCTCACCTGTCATTAGGGGGCTTGCATGCCCCCAGAGTTCTGTCTTGGTTAACTTCACTCATTCCCTCTATGCTGGCTTTAGGGGAAGTTAATGGGAGGGCTAGGCCCCCCTGAATGCCCTAAGGAAATGACCCGGCATCCACAGTTAACAAACCTTTTTCCTTCCATTTCTAATTCCATGTGGGGGCGCTGTTTCTCCACAACAGCAGTCCAGAAGACTGCTTGATTTATAGGGTGGTCAAACTTCTCAAGTACTCTTTCCTGATAGGTATAAATTTTTACTCTAGAAATGCAAGGAAGGGAAAATTGGCTTAAGCGATCCTACATTTTTACAAACCATGGTATATCAGAACTCATTACTGCCTTAATTTCTTCTTCACAATCCTGACCAATAACTCCAGCAACACATTGAGAATTTATGTTGGACTTTCTTTTTTTTTTTTTTTTTTTGGACTTTCTTAATAAACATCCTATAGTTCTTTTAGGTAGTGGACCCCAATTACTGCTCTTCATTTCTGATTCAATCACAGTTTTGGGTTTTTTCTTACAACTCTTATCAACTCCAGTATCAATTTTAATTTCTTGAGTACTAAGGTTAAATCTTCCTGATAGAAACTGTATTAATCTTTCAATAAGAGGTCCCTGCTTTTGAGGATCAAGCTCCTGTGAAGGCTTCTGAGCCATCTCTTGGTTATTCAAACCAACTGCAGTGAGAACAGAGACTAGGTTTTTGCCTCTTTGGCTAGGTCTGTTCTCCTGCTGTGAGGCTGCTAGATAAAGGCGATTTCTCTCAAAGATCTTCTTTGCTCCAGTAGGCAGACACCTTGCCTACCACGCTCTGCTATGAGGGCTCTGCATCAAGCTTCTTCCACTATTTTCCCGCCGGGAAGTCTTTGCTAATGGCGACCCTTCACTGTTGATTTTTGAACGACATTGGCTCGCCCAATGAGTTCCCTTCCTACAATGGAGGCAGAGTTCAGGTTCGTTTAAACCCGATCTCCATGGTCCTGGCCCATGCTCTGACACTGGCCGCAGCCTGCTCTGCCTACACTCTTTAGAAGATGACTTGTCTTCCCACAACTAAAGCACTTTCTTCCAGGTCTGATATAGTTTGCCAATGAAGCTGCCATGAGGTCTGCCTTGTATTCCTCTGCCTCTACATTCCTGCATATCCTAAAATAACCCAGCAAAGTGCCCTGTTCGCTGTAGGGATGCAAGGCATTTTTACAGTGCTTATTAGAGAAATCATAAGATAGCTTGTGCACTAGGTCTCTTACTGCCTGAACATTCTTCACACATTTGGAAATAGCATCTTCCAGTCGGGACACAAAGTCAGCGTAACGCTCATCATTCTGTTGTCTTATAGCCCTGTAACGCGGCGTTCTCTCTTCTGATGGAATTATCTTTTCCCAGGCCCTTAAGCAAACCTCATGTATCTGTCCTATTGTCTGTTCAGTAAACTGTAGTTGAGACTCAACTGTAATATAATTTGCAGCCCCTAGCAATTGATGAATTCCTATATCTATCCCATCCTCAGCATTCTTCCCAGCTCTTGCAAGGGCTGCTTCCTTCCATAGCATTTGATATCACAAGCATTCTGAAGAGTAAAGACAAATTCTCACTAAAGCTTTCCAATCTGTAGGGGTCCAGCTGTCAGACTCTGCTAGAGCCCTTATCATGCTAATTACAAAATGGGAGTCTGGGCCCTAGTCATTGATTGCCTGCTTGAGATCTTTTAGCAACTTAAAAGGCAAAGGCACTGTGAATTCCTTTTGGTTCTAACAGGATAAGACATCTTGCATTCTAAATCTTCTTCTGCAATCCCTCTTCCTACTCTGGAGAGTAAAGGTGCTTTCCTATACTTTGCTTCTTTACATCTATTCTCTGAGCTACTCTTTTCAATCTGTATATCTTGGAGTTCCACTTCCTGAACTTCACCTTCTGTGCTAGCTCTCCTAGTTTGCATTTCTTTGGAGCTAATCTCTCTACCTTCAGGGCTGGCTTGCTTGATTGTTTTACAATCTCTGGCCTTTCTTACACTAAATTCCAGCAGGAGAGCAGTTGCTTTTACTATGTCCCCTTCTGACTCAGGCTCATTCTTTTAGCTCTGCCTAAAATCTTCTCATCTGCCTGAAACCCGTTCTCACTGCTTCTCATCTGATTTAAATTTGGGCATCTTAGACGTTGCCTGTTCTGCTTCTTGGCTTTCTCTACCTTTGAAAGCAAGGGAGCTTCCTGGGATTGTTTAATAGCCATGCTTTGGATCTTGCAATCCACTGCCTCTAGTACTGTATCACCTTTAAACCTTCGGAGTCTGCAGTCTCGCGAGAGCATACAGGCTTTGGCAATGAGGTTCTGTTCTAGAATTGGAGGCTTTAGATAACAAACCAATCCCTGCCTTTTCAGTTTTTCCTAAAGTTTCATAACCTAAATCATGCTTATTCACAGACACTTTAGCTTGCTTTTCTAGATTTGAATAGACACAAGACTTCTCACTAGACTGTTCATCCTTATTCTCTTCCTCCTGCAAAAGTTTTAAAACCATCTTAACTTGTACCCACAGAGACCACTTCTCCATAGGGATACTCTCCCCATCTCTGTGCTTCCTTTAAGTTGACAATGACCTCCTCCCAGGTCTCTAAATCAAAAGTTCCTTCCTCTGAGAACCATGAATTATACCTTTTTACTACTTTTAGAAAACATTGTATCTTTTTCTTCGTTACTTTTACACCTTGTCTTTTCAGTAAGTAGAGAGCATGGTACCATAAGTTTCAGGTTTACTTTTACCTTGCTCCCATTATCCTCTTTAAAATTCTAATTCACTATTTCCACTACTTCTCTGTCAATCCCCACACCGGATCCTCACTTCACACAATTTTCAAATTCACTCTACATACCAATGGGGCCATATAATTGTTATATGGGATATAACTCATATTGTCCCACGTTGTGCGCCATTTGTCTGGGGAAGCCCGCCTTGTGCTGGGGCTCCAGCCTCCAGCCCAGTCCTTGAGCCTCCTGCCTGGTCTCCATCCCACCTCCCTTCATCCACACTGAGCGTGGACCTGGCTGGTAAGATCATGGCCATCCAGGAGGTGAGCATGCTACCATGAATTGTGTCTGACTGCATTATTGTAATGTCTCTTCTATCGCTCATGCTCCCGGTGACTTTAATATAATATTTATATATCTCAACCATACAATTGTGCTTATTGAACCCAAGATTACTGGTGGGGGGCTGGCACCCCAACTCATACCACAGTACATACCATTTGTCTAGTTCTTCAATGCTTCCTCTCCCGCTCACTCCCTCCAACTATCATGACCTCAGCTCTACCTTACAAAGCCGGCTAGACCAGAGCATGTACACTGGTACAGATAAGAACTCTCAACACACAGAATCCAGGACAGATAAACCCTTCAGGAACAGTAATGGAAGTAGTGATAACATGAGGGTAGGGATGAGATAGAGGGAACTGATAGCAATGATTGATGTATTAACACTCACACCCCAGGGGGACAAGCAACAGAAACATTGGTGAAGTGAGACCTTGGACATTGTAAAATATGAAAGTATAATTTATCAAGGTTTCATGAGGGTGGGAGAGTGGGAGAGAAGGGGGAAAAAGGAGCTGATACCAAGGGGTCAAGTATAAAGAAAATGATGATGGTACCGTAGGTACAAATGTGCTTGATACAATTGATGTATGCATTGTTATAAGTGGTGTAAGAGCCCCCGATAAAATGACTCAATTTTTTAAAAGTGTTTAGGTAGATCTTGATGGAGGATAGATTGAGAAACAATAGTTTCAGAATTTGATAATTTTGCTTAATAATCAAACTGAAAACTCACTGCCATTGCATCTTTTGTGACTCACAGCAACCCTGACTTTCAGCAACCCTATTGGACAGGGTAGAGCAGCCCCTGTGAGTTTCTGAGACTGCAACTCTTTACAGGGGTAGAAAGCCCTAACGTTTCTCTCTCAGAGCGGGTGGTGGTTTTGAACTATGTGGGTAGCAGCCAAGTGAAAACCACTATGCCACCAGGGCTCCCTGTGCCACATAGCGGGAGCTGTTGTTTTCCCAAACATTCACTTGGCTATTTCTTTTATAAGAAGCCAAGTAATTTGGCAGCTTATTTCTGTTCCAGTTTTCTTATATAGAAAATGTGGTGACAGTGTGAACCTGTTTGTTGTAGTTTATGTGAACATAATTAATTGAGTGATCTAGACCAAGTGAGCTAGACCAAGTGAGCTGACTGGTCAAAAATCAGACCTGTGGATTGCCAAATTGGTTCTGCTGAGATTGGGGCTTTCCTGGATCCACAGGCTTCCTCCAAGCTGTGTCCGAGAAGCTCTGCATTTTAGAGCTACATTTTATAGTTGAAAGAGAGGCCTAAGGAGGGAGGGAGTCCTTAAGCTCTAAGACCTTAATGCTGTCATTGCTGTCCTCTTTTAGTGTACCTGCAGTTTCCACACTGCAGTGGGAACCATTGAAACAGCTGTTCTCATTCTCTGAGATGGTGTGCCACCCCACTCCATACCACCACCACCTCATCCCTTTCTCTTATTGTAGAGATAATGCCCCTTCCATATGTATCTCAGATATTCAATTAATGAAGAAAGACAAAAGTAGGAGAAATGATTTAGATGAAGGAGACCATAAGCATGAGGCCATAATGGGGTCCATAGGCTGTGTGGCCATGTCGCTAATTATAGAAATGGATGAAATCTGCCACAAAAATGTGATTGGAGGCAGAGCAATTCATCACTCTCTCAGGCAGGACTACATAAGTGAGAATGGGGCCATTATGGAGACATGGAGACGATCACAGATTAGAAAGGCTTACTGGATTTGTTCTGGGGCCTTCCGACCACTATAACTCATGACCATAGGGTCTTAGACTTTCCCAATTTCCATTGAGGACCTTCCCAGGGAAGTCCCAGAGGGCAGATTGCTCCTCTCTGCTCTGGCTAGTTGTTGTTGCGTGCCATTGAGGACACTTGGACTCGTCGTGACCTCACATACAACCGAATGAAACACTGTAGGGTCGTGCACCATCCTCACAATTGTTCCTCTGCCTGAACCACCGATGAAGCCACTGAGTCCATCCACTTCTTCGAGGACCTCCTCTGTTTCATGGCTTCTCCACTGTACCAAATAGGATGTCCTTCTCCAGGGACTGGTCTCTCCTGACAACATGTCCAAAGTATGTAAGATGGCGTCTTGCCATCCTTGCCTCTAAGCAGCACTCTGGCCTTATTTCTTCTGATACAGATTGGTCAGTCCTTCAGCAGTCCATGGTACTGTCAGTAGTCTTCTGGTGGACCACAATTCGATGCATCTGTTCTTCTACAGCCTTCCTTATTCAGTGTCTAACTTTCACATGCATATGATGCAATGGAAAATAGCATGGCTTAGGTCATGTGCACCTTAGTCCTCAGAGTAACATCATTGTTCTTCAACACTATAAAGAGGTTTTCTGCAGCAGATTTACCCATTACAATACATCTTTTGATCTCCTGACTGCTGTTTCTATGAACATTGATAGTGGATCTAAGCAAGACAAAATCCTTGACAACTGAAGCCCTTTTCTCTGTTTATCACCTATTGGTCCAGTTTTGGGGATTTTGGTCTTCCTTATATTGAATTGTAACCCATATTGAAGGCTGCAATCCTTGATCTTCAGCAAGTAGTTCAATTCCTCCTCATTGTCAGCAAACAAATGGTGTCATATATGCACACAAGCAGGCTCCCAAAAGTTAGTGGAACAAGGAATCAAAAGAGAATGGAATTTTTCAGGGACTTTTTGAAATACCAGTGTGTGTGTGTGTGTGTGTGTGTGTATGAGAGAGAGAGAGAGAGAGAGAGAGAGAGAGAGAGAGAGAGAGAGAGAGAGAGAGAGAGAGGAGATGTGGGCATAAAACAAACATCAAGCAACATAAGGGAGAATGCTGTTGGCTGCTGTTGAACTGATTCCGGTGCGCATGCACAGTGACCTGCTGTGTGCACCATAGTGACCCCTCAGAAGCAGATCATCAAGCCTACCTTTCAACTGAAATTCTGAGAATTCACAATTTTCAGAAGTATGTGGATAACAGTGAAAGCCAAAATTCTATTTGCACAGTCCCCACGTGGATTAAGCTTCCAGTGAATTCCTTCAGACCATTGACCAGGGATGTGAACACTCTTGCCACCAGGCAGAGGGCATTGGAAAGTGGATTACCCCTTAGGCAGCCCATGGTGGGGCTTAGAGACTTGCCTAAGTGTATCCTTGAATCGAGGCTGCCATTCTGGGCTGCACAGTCATGAGTCATGCCCCCAAAGCCTTGGTTGTTTGGCCCTGGACCACTCTTGTAAACTGTCCTGTTTAACACAGGTCCCAATCCTTGTCCTATTCTTGCTTCTGTAGTCCCACCTGGAACTGTGATGTTGGGATCTGCCGCCATGTCCTTTCAAGTCTGTGAATCTCAGATAACCCTTACATATCAATAAGACCTCTTGCTAATAGTTTCCCTCCCCTCATCTCGATGGCATGTGTTTGTCCTGTTTAAGATTTAATAAATTATCTTTGAGATTTGGGATATCCTCTTACCCTAAAACACAAGGCATCTCTGGGTGTATTCCAGCTGCCAACTTTTTAGGTAGTAGTCAAGAAGTTAGCTGTTATGTCACCCAGGAAGCTGGGGAAAGGATGATCACCAGAACAAATCCATTATTCCCTCCACTCGCTTCCTAGCCTTTGAATCTCCACCTTGGAGGCAACTATGGCCTTTCTGTTTCTTTTTGATGATCATGTACGCATGTCCAAGTAAAGCTTACTTTTTACTCTTTTGTATCGCCTATTTCATTAAATATTATATTTTGGAGATTCTTCCAAATGGATTCATACAGAATGACCTCATTCATTTAAGAGTGCATGCTGTTACACAATACAGCTATGATAAAATGCATCTAACCAACCTCTCTTTTTTCTCTGTGTATTTTACCAATTTTCCTGTCAAAATTGACCATATCTGAGTTTGCTTTCAGGGACACCTTAAGTCTAGTACCCCTTGAATCCTAGGGCCTGGAGTCCTCCTCCTCTTCAGAACCAATCTCTGTGCAGGTGTGCTGGTATGTGAACTGTGAACCCTCTCCCTAAAATCAAAAAATAAAACCCAAACTCACTGTCATCAAGTCACTGTTGACTTGCAGTGACCCTCTGAGTTTCTGAAACTCTGTCTATGGTAGTAGAAAAACCAGTCTTTCTCAGAGCTGCTGGTAGTTTTGAACTGCCAACCATGTGGATCACAGCATAACTGTTAGGTTTCTCGGGTGGGAAATACCTCAGTTCTTGGCATCACAGGAGAAAGAATTCATGTCGAAGACTGATTGTTGATCCAAATGGGTTTGTATTAAGGAGAGAAGGTGATAGAGGAGAAGAGAAGAGAAAGAGAGGAGAGAGGGGGAAGGGGGAAAGAAAGGATTGAGAGAGAGAGAGAGAGAGAGAGAGAGAGAGAGAGAGAGAGAGAGAGAAAGAGAGAGAGAGAGAGAGACCCCACAGAAAAACAGGGAGGTGGTCTCCAGGTTCGGCCTTTAGTGGCTTCGGCTGGGAGGCGTGGTTGACATTATTGGTTGACCCCATTGGCTGAATTAAGCCCACCTGTCCTGGTTTGCACCCACCTAAGTGCACTGCCTCCCTGCCTCATGTGCCTGAATTTGGAGCCTGCCCAGTAGACACCCTGGTCCCAGCTCTAGCTACCTAACATAAAACTACACCATAACACTACTCCCTCCTAAACAGCATAGCTAAAAATATGAGTTGAGCAGAGAAATTGGTTCTTAAAAGAATGCCTTCGCTTACAACCGATTGTCATTTTAAATTTCACTTGATGGTGTAGAGAGAACCAAGAGATCATTCCATCCCTCAGATTACTTGTAAACTACTGCAGAAACCTCAGGAAAGCCAGCAATTGCCTGCAAGACTGAGGTAAGAATCTCAAGGTTGACTCCCAAAACCATACGCATTGCTATAGAGTTGATTCTGACCCATAGCAACCTTACACAGGACAGGGTAGAACTACCTCTGAGTTTCCAAGTCTGAAACTCTCTATTTTTGTAAATCATTTTATTGGGGGCTCTTACAGGTCTTATAACAATCCATACATCAATTTTGTCAAGCACATTTGTACATATGTTGCAATCATCATTTTCTTTGTATGTGAGCCCTTGGTATCAACTCCTTTTATTTCCCTCCCTCCCAACCCTCCCTACCTCATGAACACTTGATAAATTATTAATTATTATTTTTCATATTGTACAGAATCCGCTGTCTCCATTCACCCAAGTTCTTGTTGTTCATGCCCCCCAGTCACCCCCTGGGGAGCGGCGTGGTTATACAGTGATCATTGCAGTCAGTTCCCCCTTTCACACCCCACCTCTCCCCCACCCTCATGGTATCACTACTCCCATTACTGTTCCTAGGGGGTTTATCTGTCCTGAATTCTGTGTGTCCAGAGCTCTTATCTGCACCAGTGTACATGCTTTGGTCTAGCCGGATTTGTAAGGTAGAACTGGAGTCATGATAGTGGGGTGAGGGCTGGGAGAGTCTGTAACTCTTTATAGGAGTAGAAAGCTTCACAGGAAAGTGAATTTGAGGCTGAGACCTTGGGAAAAGTTTGGTCAAGATAAACAGATGTGGAGTGGTGTAGGGAAGGAAAGATTAAAAATAACCTGGTCCAGGATCCTCACAAATTTTAAGTTCATTTGACGCTCCCTAGGGAGGAAGGAGGAAGAGCTATCAGCAGGCAGGCTGTGTCATGCCTACAGCCTCTACAAAAATGCTTCCTGACTCTTCTCAGAAATTCTGCCAGGTGCTACCAGCCTCCTGAGTCTGAGAATGGTTCCTCTATGTTCTTATGAAGCTGAGGAAGGTTGGCACAAAAATATTTGGGAATCCAAGGAGCATGGTGAGGTCATTTCAGGGGGTCATGAGGAATGACTAGTAGGGATTTCAGCCAAATTAAAGGGCTTAGCAATTTGAATACCAGCTGACTCTGACCTTGATCAAGCCTCTTTACCTTTCTGGGTCAATTAAAAAAATTATTTTTTACCAGGTTTCTACTATATGTCAGATATGGGGAAGCAGTAGACAAACCAATAGAAGCTAGGAAATTTGATCCCACCTGTACAGATGTTGCTTCTAAAGACAGCATTCTTTATGTATGAGTTTGCCAGTAGTAATAATTGTCGTTAATCGTGCACTCTTGCCTGAAGAAAAATCCAAGAATCTGTGTCTTTGTACCTCCCTTTTGACACCCTCAAGGAACCCAGTGGTGCTGTGAGGAAGGCATTGGCCTGCTAACCCAAATACTGGCAGTTCAAACCCACCTGATGCTCCAAAGAAGATGAGACTGTCTGTTCCCCTGAAGATATATCCTTTTGGAAACCCCACAGAGCAACTCTACTCTGTCCTATGAGAGTCAGAATAGACTAGTGAGGACAGTAGATGTGGTTTGGGTTTGGTTTCAACACCTCCTCCCTGATCTACCTCATTACATCACAGTGCCTTAATCAGCTCCCCAAGCTGGTTTGTTTTTATGGCAGATTTTCTTTCTCTCCCCAAGTGCCTGATTGTGGGAAACAGAGGGATTTCTCCCAAGCTGTCTACCCCAAATATATTCCAAACTCAGCTGCTTGCAAATGACTATGCACTTGGAGGTCATCAGGAATAGATCAGGGGTCATTCTCCCTAAGAGTTATCAGCTATCTAGTGCAAGCAGACACCACTGCTTATCCCACAACAAGTAGGATTCACTCCCTTCTGATAAGGATAGTAGTTGTCTGTTTCCTTGTAGGAGACACCAGAGAGGTCAAACCCATCCAAAGATGACCAAGGTTAGGCTGCCATCCTAAAACTAGAATCAGCCCATCTTGTCACATGTATACCCCCCAATCTCTACTCTTGCTATTGCATTTCCATAGACCATCCCCTCTCATTGCTGTATCACCTATAGCACATCCCCTTCCTGTGACATGGGTCCTCACCTGTCATTAGGGGGCTTGCATGCCCCCAGAGTTCTGTCTTGGTTAACTTCACTCATTCCCTCTATGCTGGCTTTAGGGGAAGTTAATGGGAGGGCTAGGCCCCCCTGAATGCCCTAAGGAAATGACCCGGCATCCACAGTTAACAAACCTTTTTCCTTCCATTTCTAATTCCATGTGGGGGCGCTGTTTCTCCACAACAGCAGTCCAGAAGACTGCTTGATTTATAGGGTGGTCAAACTTCTCAAGTACTCTTTCCTGATAGGTATAAATTTTTACTCTAGAAATGCAAGGAAGGGAAAATTGGCTTAAGCGATCCTACATTTTTACAAACCATGGTATATCAGAACTCATTACTGCCTTAATTTCTTCTTCACAATCCTGACCAATAACTCCAGCAACACATTGAGAATTTATGTTGGACTTTCTTTTTTTTTTTTTTTTTTTGGACTTTCTTAATAAACATCCTATAGTTCTTTTAGGTAGTGGACCCCAATTACTGCTCTTCATTTCTGATTCAATCACAGTTTTGGGTTTTTTCTTACAACTCTTATCAACTCCAGTATCAATTTTAATTTCTTGAGTACTAAGGTTAAATCTTCCTGATAGAAACTGTATTAATCTTTCAATAAGAGGTCCCTGCTTTTGAGGATCAAGCTCCTGTGAAGGCTTCTGAGCCATCTCTTGGTTATTCAAACCAACTGCAGTGAGAACAGAGACTAGGTTTTTGCCTCTTTGGCTAGGTCTGTTCTCCTGCTGTGAGGCTGCTAGATAAAGGCGATTTCTCTCAAAGATCTTCTTTGCTCCAGTAGGCAGACACCTTGCCTACCACGCTCTGCTATGAGGGCTCTGCATCAAGCTTCTTCCACTATTTTCCCGCCGGGAAGTCTTTGCTAATGGCGACCCTTCACTGTTGATTTTTGAACGACATTGGCTCGCCCAATGAGTTCCCTTCCTACAATGGAGGCAGAGTTCAGGTTCGTTTAAACCCGATCTCCATGGTCCTGGCCCATGCTCTGACACTGGCCGCAGCCTGCTCTGCCTACACTCTTTAGAAGATGACTTGTCTTCCCACAACTAAAGCACTTTCTTCCAGGTCTGATATAGTTTGCCAATGAAGCTGCCATGAGGTCTGCCTTGTATTCCTCTGCCTCTACATTCCTGCATATCCTAAAATAACCCAGCAAAGTGCCCTGTTCGCTGTAGGGATGCAAGGCATTTTTACAGTGCTTATTAGAGAAATCATAAGATAGCTTGTGCACTAGGTCTCTTACTGCCTGAACATTCTTCACACATTTGGAAATAGCATCTTCCAGTCGGGACACAAAGTCAGCGTAACGCTCATCATTCTGTTGTCTTATAGCCCTGTAACGCGGCGTTCTCTCTTCTGATGGAATTATCTTTTCCCAGGCCCTTAAGCAAACCTCATGTATCTGTCCTATTGTCTGTTCAGTAAACTGTAGTTGAGACTCAACTGTAATATAATTTGCAGCCCCTAGCAATTGATGAATTCCTATATCTATCCCATCCTCAGCATTCTTCCCAGCTCTTGCAAGGGCTGCTTCCTTCCATAGCATTTGATATCACAAGCATTCTGAAGAGTAAAGACAAATTCTCACTAAAGCTTTCCAATCTGTAGGGGTCCAGCTGTCAGACTCTGCTAGAGCCCTTATCATGCTAATTACAAAATGGGAGTCTGGGCCCTAGTCATTGATTGCCTGCTTGAGATCTTTTAGCAACTTAAAAGGCAAAGGCACTGTGAATTCCTTTTGGTTCTAACAGGATAAGACATCTTGCATTCTAAATCTTCTTCTGCAATCCCTCTTCCTACTCTGGAGAGTAAAGGTGCTTTCCTATACTTTGCTTCTTTACATCTATTCTCTGAGCTACTCTTTTCAATCTGTATATCTTGGAGTTCCACTTCCTGAACTTCACCTTCTGTGCTAGCTCTCCTAGTTTGCATTTCTTTGGAGCTAATCTCTCTACCTTCAGGGCTGGCTTGCTTGATTGTTTTACAATCTCTGGCCTTTCTTACACTAAATTCCAGCAGGAGAGCAGTTGCTTTTACTATGTCCCCTTCTGACTCAGGCTCATTCTTTTAGCTCTGCCTAAAATCTTCTCATCTGCCTGAAACCCGTTCTCACTGCTTCTCATCTGATTTAAATTTGGGCATCTTAGACGTTGCCTGTTCTGCTTCTTGGCTTTCTCTACCTTTGAAAGCAAGGGAGCTTCCTGGGATTGTTTAATAGCCATGCTTTGGATCTTGCAATCCACTGCCTCTAGTACTGTATCACCTTTAAACCTTCGGAGTCTGCAGTCTCGCGAGAGCATACAGGCTTTGGCAATGAGGTTCTGTTCTAGAATTGGAGGCTTTAGATAACAAACCAATCCCTGCCTTTTCAGTTTTTCCTAAAGTTTCATAACCTAAATCATGCTTATTCACAGACACTTTAGCTTGCTTTTCTAGATTTGAATAGACACAAGACTTCTCACTAGACTGTTCATCCTTATTCTCTTCCTCCTGCAAAAGTTTTAAAACCATCTTAACTTGTACCCACAGAGACCACTTCTCCATAGGGATACTCTCCCCATCTCTGTGCTTCCTTTAAGTTGACAATGACCTCCTCCCAGGTCTCTAAATCAAAAGTTCCTTCCTCTGAGAACCATGAATTATACCTTTTTACTACTTTTAGAAAACATTGTATCTTTTTCTTCGTTACTTTTACACCTTGTCTTTTCAGTAAGTAGAGAGCATGGTACCATAAGTTTCAGGTTTACTTTTACCTTGCTCCCATTATCCTCTTTAAAATTCTAATTCACTATTTCCACTACTTCTCTGTCAATCCCCACACCGGATCCTCACTTCACACAATTTTCAAATTCACTCTACATACCAATGGGGCCATATAATTGTTATATGGGATATAACTCATATTGTCCCACGTTGTGCGCCATTTGTCTGGGGAAGCCCGCCTTGTGCTGGGGCTCCAGCCTCCAGCCCAGTCCTTGAGCCTCCTGCCTGGTCTCCATCCCACCTCCCTTCATCCACACTGAGCGTGGACCTGGCTGGTAAGATCATGGCCATCCAGGAGGTGAGCATGCTACCATGAATTGTGTCTGACTGCATTATTGTAATGTCTCTTCTATCGCTCATGCTCCCGGTGACTTTAATATAATATTTATATATCTCAACCATACAATTGTGCTTATTGAACCCAAGATTACTGGTGGGGGGCTGGCACCCCAACTCATACCACAGTACATACCATTTGTCTAGTTCTTCAATGCTTCCTCTCCCGCTCACTCCCTCCAACTATCATGACCTCAGCTCTACCTTACAAAGCCGGCTAGACCAGAGCATGTACACTGGTACAGATAAGAACTCTCAACACACAGAATCCAGGACAGATAAACCCTTCAGGAACAGTAATGGAAGTAGTGATAACATGAGGGTAGGGATGAGATAGAGGGAACTGATAGCAATGATTGATGTATTAACACTCACACCCCAGGGGGACAAGCAACAGAAACATTGGTGAAGTGAGACCTTGGACATTGTAAAATATGAAAGTATAATTTATCAAGGTTTCATGAGGGTGGGAGAGTGGGAGAGAAGGGGGAAAAAGGAGCTGATACCAAGGGGTCAAGTATAAAGAAAATGATGATGGTACCGTAGGTACAAATGTGCTTGATACAATTGATGTATGCATTGTTATAAGTGGTGTAAGAGCCCCCGATAAAATGACTCAATTTTTTAAAAGTGTTTAGGTAGATCTTGATGGAGGATAGATTGAGAAACAATAGTTTCAGAATTTGATAATTTTGCTTAATAATCAAACTGAAAACTCACTGCCATTGCATCTTTTGTGACTCACAGCAACCCTGACTTTCAGCAACCCTATTGGACAGGGTAGAGCAGCCCCTGTGAGTTTCTGAGACTGCAACTCTTTACAGGGGTAGAAAGCCCTAACGTTTCTCTCTCAGAGCGGGTGGTGGTTTTGAACTATGTGGGTAGCAGCCAAGTGAAAACCACTATGCCACCAGGGCTCCCTGTGCCACATAGCGGGAGCTGTTGTTTTCCCAAACATTCACTTGGCTATTTCTTTTATAAGAAGCCAAGTAATTTGGCAGCTTATTTCTGTTCCAGTTTTCTTATATAGAAAATGTGGTGACAGTGTGAACCTGTTTGTTGTAGTTTATGTGAACATAATTAATTGAGTGATCTAGACCAAGTGAGCTAGACCAAGTGAGCTGACTGGTCAAAAATCAGACCTGTGGATTGCCAAATTGGTTCTGCTGAGATTGGGGCTTTCCTGGATCCACAGGCTTCCTCCAAGCTGTGTCCGAGAAGCTCTGCATTTTAGAGCTACATTTTATAGTTGAAAGAGAGGCCTAAGGAGGGAGGGAGTCCTTAAGCTCTAAGACCTTAATGCTGTCATTGCTGTCCTCTTTTAGTGTACCTGCAGTTTCCACACTGCAGTGGGAACCATTGAAACAGCTGTTCTCATTCTCTGAGATGGTGTGCCACCCCACTCCATACCACCACCACCTCATCCCTTTCTCTTATTGTAGAGATAATGCCCCTTCCATATGTATCTCAGATATTCAATTAATGAAGAAAGACAAAAGTAGGAGAAATGATTTAGATGAAGGAGACCATAAGCATGAGGCCATAATGGGGTCCATAGGCTGTGTGGCCATGTCGCTAATTATAGAAATGGATGAAATCTGCCACAAAAATGTGATTGGAGGCAGAGCAATTCATCACTCTCTCAGGCAGGACTACATAAGTGAGAATGGGGCCATTATGGAGACATGGAGACGATCACAGATTAGAAAGGCTTACTGGATTTGTTCTGGGGCCTTCCGACCACTATAACTCATGACCATAGGGTCTTAGACTTTCCCAATTTCCATTGAGGACCTTCCCAGGGAAGTCCCAGAGGGCAGATTGCTCCTCTCTGCTCTGGCTAGTTGTTGTTGCGTGCCATTGAGGACACTTGGACTCGTCGTGACCTCACATACAACCGAATGAAACACTGTAGGGTCGTGCACCATCCTCACAATTGTTCCTCTGCCTGAACCACCGATGAAGCCACTGAGTCCATCCACTTCTTCGAGGACCTCCTCTGTTTCATGGCTTCTCCACTGTACCAAATAGGATGTCCTTCTCCAGGGACTGGTCTCTCCTGACAACATGTCCAAAGTATGTAAGATGGCGTCTTGCCATCCTTGCCTCTAAGCAGCACTCTGGCCTTATTTCTTCTGATACAGATTGGTCAGTCCTTCAGCAGTCCATGGTACTGTCAGTAGTCTTCTGGTGGACCACAATTCGATGCATCTGTTCTTCTACAGCCTTCCTTATTCAGTGTCTAACTTTCACATGCATATGATGCAATGGAAAATAGCATGGCTTAGGTCATGTGCACCTTAGTCCTCAGAGTAACATCATTGTTCTTCAACACTATAAAGAGGTTTTCTGCAGCAGATTTACCCATTACAATACATCTTTTGATCTCCTGACTGCTGTTTCTATGAACATTGATAGTGGATCTAAGCAAGACAAAATCCTTGACAACTGAAGCCCTTTTCTCTGTTTATCACCTATTGGTCCAGTTTTGGGGATTTTGGTCTTCCTTATATTGAATTGTAACCCATATTGAAGGCTGCAATCCTTGATCTTCAGCAAGTAGTTCAATTCCTCCTCATTGTCAGCAAACAAATGGTGTCATATATGCACACAAGCAGGCTCCCAAAAGTTAGTGGAACAAGGAATCAAAAGAGAATGGAATTTTTCAGGGACTTTTTGAAATACCAGTGTGTGTGTGTGTGTGTGTGTGTGTATGAGAGAGAGAGAGAGAGAGAGAGAGAGAGAGAGAGAGAGAGAGAGAGGAGATGTGGGCATAAAACAAACATCAAGCAACATAAGGGAGAATGCTGTTGGCTGCTGTTGAACTGATTCCGGTGCGCATGCACAGTGACCTGCTGTGTGCACCATAGTGACCCCTCAGAAGCAGATCATCAAGCCTACCTTTCAACTGAAATTCTGAGAATTCACAATTTTCAGAAGTATGTGGATAACAGTGAAAGCCAAAATTCTATTTGCACAGTCCCCACGTGGATTAAGCTTCCAGTGAATTCCTTCAGACCATTGACCAGGGATGTGAACACTCTTGCCACCAGGCAGAGGGCATTGGAAAGTGGATTACCCCTTAGGCAGCCCATGGTGGGGCTTAGAGACTTGCCTAAGTGTATCCTTGAATCGAGGCTGCCATTCTGGGCTGCACAGTCATGAGTCATGCCCCCAAAGCCTTGGTTGTTTGGCCCTGGACCACTCTTGTAAACTGTCCTGTTTAACACAGGTCCCAATCCTTGTCCTATTCTTGCTTCTGTAGTCCCACCTGGAACTGTGATGTTGGGATCTGCCGCCATGTCCTTTCAAGTCTGTGAATCTCAGATAACCCTTACATATCAATAAGACCTCTTGCTAATAGTTTCCCTCCCCTCATCTCGATGGCATGTGTTTGTCCTGTTTAAGATTTAATAAATTATCTTTGAGATTTGGGATATCCTCTTACCCTAAAACACAAGGCATCTCTGGGTGTATTCCAGCTGCCAACTTTTTAGGTAGTAGTCAAGAAGTTAGCTGTTATGTCACCCAGGAAGCTGGGGAAAGGATGATCACCAGAACAAATCCATTATTCCCTCCACTCGCTTCCTAGCCTTTGAATCTCCACCTTGGAGGCAACTATGGCCTTTCTGTTTCTTTTTGATGATCATGTACGCATGTCCAAGTAAAGCTTACTTTTTACTCTTTTGTATCGCCTATTTCATTAAATATTATATTTTGGAGATTCTTCCAAATGGATTCATACAGAATGACCTCATTCATTTAAGAGTGCATGCTGTTACACAATACAGCTATGATAAAATGCATCTAACCAACCTCTCTTTTTTCTCTGTGTATTTTACCAATTTTCCTGTCAAAATTGACCATATCTGAGTTTGCTTTCAGGGACACCTTAAGTCTAGTACCCCTTGAATCCTAGGGCCTGGAGTCCTCCTCCTCTTCAGAACCAATCTCTGTGCAGGTGTGCTGGTATGTGAACTGTGAACCCTCTCCCTAAAATAAAAAAATAAAACCCAAACTCACTGTCATCAAGTCACTGTTGACTTGCAGTGACCCTCTGAGTTTCTGAAACTCTGTCTATGGTAGTAGAAAAACCAGTCTTTCTCAGAGCTGCTGGTAGTTTTGAACTGCCAACCATGTGGATCACAGCATAACTGTTAGGTTTCTCGGGTGGGAAATACCTCAGTTCTTGGCATCACAGGAGAAAGAATTCATGTCGAAGACTGATTGTTGATCCAAATGGGTTTGTATTAAGGAGAGAAGGTGATAGAGGAGAAGAGAAGAGAAAGAGAGGAGAGAGGGGGAAGGGGGAAAGAAAGGATTGAGAGAGAGAGAGAGAGAGAGAGAGAGAGAGAGAGAGAAAGAGAGAGAGAGAGAGAGACCCCACAGAAAAACAGGGAGGTGGTCTCCAGGTTCGGCCTTTAGTGGCTTCGGCTGGGAGGCGTGGTTGACATTATTGGTTGACCCCATTGGCTGAATTAAGCCCACCTGTCATGGTTTGCACCCACCTAAGTGCACTGCCTCCCTGCCTCATGTGCCTGAATTTGGAGCCTGCCCAGTAGACACCCTGGTCCCAGCTCTAGCTACCTAACATAAAACTACACCATAACACTACTCCCTCCTAAACAGCATAGCTAAAAATATGAGTTGAGCAGAGAAATTGGTTCTTAAAAGAATGCCTTCGCTTACAACCGATTGTCATTTTAAATTTCACTTGATGGTGTAGAGAGAACCAAGAGATCATTCCATCCCTCAGATTACTTGTAAACTACTGCAGAAACCTCAGGAAAGCCAGCAATTGCCTGCAAGACTGAGGTAAGAATCTCAAGGTTGACTCCCAAAACCATACGCATTGCTATAGAGTTGATTCTGACCCATAGCAACCTTACACAGGACAGGGTAGAACTACCTCTGAGTTTCCAAGTCTGAAACTCTCTATTTTTGTAAATCATTTTATTGGGGGCTCTTACAGGTCTTATAACAATCCATACATCAATTTTGTCAAGCACATTTGTACATATGTTGCAATCATCATTTTCTTTGTATGTGAGCCCTTGGTATCAACTCCTTTTATTTCCCTCCCTCCCAACCCTCCCTACCTCATGAACACTTGATAAATTATTAATTATTATTTTTCATATTGTACAGAATCCGCTGTCTCCATTCACCCAAGTTCTTGTTGTTCATGCCCCCCAGTCACCCCCTGGGGAGCGGCGTGGTTATACAGTGATCATTGCAGTCAGTTCCCCCTTTCACACCCCACCTCTCCCCCACCCTCATGGTATCACTACTCCCATTACTGTTCCTAGGGGGTTTATCTGTCCTGAATTCTGTGTGTCCAGAGCTCTTATCTGCACCAGTGTACATGCTTTGGTCTAGCCGGATTTGTAAGGTAGAACTGGAGTCATGATAGTGGGGTGAGGGCTGGGAGAGTCTGTAACTCTTTATAGGAGTAGAAAGCTTCACAGGAAAGTGAATTTGAGGCTGAGACCTTGGGAAAAGTTTGGTCAAGATAAACAGATGTGGAGTGGTGTAGGGAAGGAAAGATTAAAAATAACCTGGTCCAGGATCCTCACAAATTTTAAGTTCATTTGACGCTCCCTAGGGAGGAAGGAGGAAGAGCTATCAGCAGGCAGGCTGTGTCATGCCTACAGCCTCTACAAAAATGCTTCCTGACTCTTCTCAGAAATTCTGCCAGGTGCTACCAGCCTCCTGAGTCTGAGAATGGTTCCTCTATGTTCTTATGAAGCTGAGGAAGGTTGGCACAAAAATATTTGGGAATCCAAGGAGCATGGTGAGGTCATTTCAGGGGGTCATGAGGAATGACTAGTAGGGATTTCAGCCAAATTAAAGGGCTTAGCAATTTGAATACCAGCTGACTCTGACCTTGATCAAGCCTCTTTACCTTTCTGGGTCAATTAAAAAAATTATTTTTTACCAGGTTTCTACTATATGTCAGATATGGGGAAGCAGTAGACAAACCAATAGAAGCTAGGAAATTTGATCCCACCTGTACAGATGTTGCTTCTAAAGACAGCATTCTTTATGTATGAGTTTGCCAGTAGTAATAATTGTCGTTAATCGTGCACTCTTGCCTGAAGAAAAATCCAAGAATCTGTGTCTTTGTACCTCCCTTTTGACACCCTCAAGGAACCCAGTGGTGCTGTGAGGAAGGCATTGGCCTGCTAACCCAAATACTGGCAGTTCAAACCCACCTGATGCTCCAAAGAAGATGAGACTGTCTGTTCCCCTGAAGATATATCCTTTTGGAAACCCCACAGAGCAACTCTACTCTGTCCTATGAGAGTCAGAATAGACTAGTGAGGACAGTAGATGTGGTTTGGGTTTGGTTTCAACACCTCCTCCCTGATCTACCTCATTACATCACAGTGCCTTAATCAGCTCCCCAAGCTGGTTTGTTTTTATGGCAGATTTTCTTTCTCTCCCCAAGTGCCTGATTGTGGGAAACAGAGGGATTTCTCCCAAGCTGTCTACCCCAAATATATTCCAAACTCAGCTGCTTGCAAATGACTATGCACTTGGAGGTCATCAGGAATAGATCAGGGGTCATTCTCCCTAAGAGTTATCAGCTATCTAGTGCAAGCAGACACCACTGCTTATCCCACAACAAGTAGGATTCACTCCCTTCTGATAAGGATAGTAGTTGTCTGTTTCCTTGTAGGAGACACCAGAGAGGTCAAACCCATCCAAAGATGACCAAGGTTAGGCTGCCATCCTAAAACTAGAATCAGCCCATCTTGTCACATGTATACCCCCCAATCTCTACTCTTGCTATTGCATTTCCATAGACCATCCCCTCTCATTACTGTATCACCTATAGCACATCCCCTTCCTGTGACATGGGTCCTCACCTGTCATTAGGGGGCTTGCATGCCCCCAGAGTTCTGTCTTGGTTAACTTCACTCATTCCCTCTATGCTGGCTTTAGGGGAAGTTAATGGGAGGGCTAGGCCCCCCTGAATGCCCTAAGGAAATGACCCGGCATCCACAGTTAACAAACCTTTTTCCTTCCATTTCTAATTCCATGTGGGGGCGCTGTTTCTCCACAACAGCAGTCCAGAAGACTGCTTGATTTATAGGGTGGTCAAACTTCTCAAGTACTCTTTCCTGATAGGTATAAATTTTTACTCTAGAAATGCAAGGAAGGGAAAATTGGCTTAAGCGATCCTACATTTTTACAAACCATGGTATATCAGAACTCATTACTGCCTTAATTTCTTCTTCACAATCCTGACCAATAACTCCAGCAACACATTGAGAATTTATGTTGCACTTTCTTTTTTTTTTTTTTTTTTTGGACTTTCTTAATAAACATCCTATAGTTCTTTTAGGTAGTGGACCCCAATTACTGCTCTTCATTTCTGATTCAATCACAGTTTTGGGTTTTTTCTTACAACTCTTATCAACTCCAGTATCAATTTTAATTTCTTGAGTACTAAGGTTAAATCTTCCTGATAGAAACTGTATTAATCTTTCAATAAGAGGTCCCTGCTTTTGAGGATCAAGCTCCTGTGAAGGCTTCTGAGCCATCTCTTGGTTATTCAAACCAACTGCAGTGAGAACAGAGACTAGGTTTTTGCCTCTTTGGCTAGGTCTGTTCTCCTGCTGTGAGGCTGCTAGATAAAGGCGATTTCTCTCAAAGATCTTCTTTGCTCCAGTAGGCAGACACCTTGCCTACCACGCTCTGCTATGAGGGCTCTGCATCAAGCTTCTTCCACTATTTTCCCGCCGGGAAGTCTTTGCTAATGGCGACCCTTCACTGTTGATTTTTGAACGACATTGGCTCGCCCAATGAGTTCCCTTCCTACAATGGAGGCAGAGTTCAGGTTCGTTTAAACCCGATCTCCATGGTCCTGGCCCATGCTCTGACACTGGCCGCAGCCTGCTCTGCCTACACTCTTTAGAAGATGACTTGTCTTCCCACAACTAAAGCACTTTCTTCCAGGTCTGATATAGTTTGCCAATGAAGCTGCCATGAGGTCTGCCTTGTATTCCTCTGCCTCTACATTCCTGCATATCCTAAAATAACCCAGCAAAGTGCCCTGTTCGCTGTAGGGATGCAAGGCATTTTTACAGTGCTTATTAGAGAAATCATAAGATAGCTTGTGCACTAGGTCTCTTACTGCCTGAACATTCTTCACACATTTGGAAATAGCATCTTCCAGTCGGGACACAAAGTCAGCGTAACGCTCATCATTCTGTTGTCTTATAGCCCTGTAACGCGGCGTTCTCTCTTCTGATGGAATTATCTTTTCCCAGGCCCTTAAGCAAACCTCATGTATCTGTCCTATTGTCTGTTCAGTAAACTGTAGTTGAGACTCAACTGTAATATAATTTGCAGCCCCTAGCAATTGATGAATTCCTATATCTATCCCATCCTCAGCATTCTTCCCAGCTCTTGCAAGGGCTGCTTCCTTCCATAGCATTTGATATCACAAGCATTCTGAAGAGTAAAGACAAATTCTCACTAAAGCTTTCCAATCTGTAGGGGTCCAGCTGTCAGACTCTGCTAGAGCCCTTATCATGCTAATTACAAAATGGGAGTCTGGGCCCTAGTCATTGATTGCCTGCTTGAGATCTTTTAGCAACTTAAAAGGCAAAGGCACTGTGAATTCCTTTTGGTTCTAACAGGATAAGACATCTTGCATTCTAAATCTTCTTCTGCAATCCCTCTTCCTACTCTGGAGAGTAAAGGTGCTTTCCTATACTTTGCTTCTTTACATCTATTCTCTGAGCTACTCTTTTCAATCTGGATATCTTGGAGTTCCACTTCCTGAACTTCACCTTCTGTGCTAGCTCTCCTAGTTTGCATTTCTTTGGAGCTAATCTCTCTACCTTCAGGGCTGGCTTGCTTGATTGTTTTACAATCTCTGGCCTTTCTTACACTAAATTCCAGCAGGAGAGCAGTTGCTTTTACTATGTCCCCTTCTGACTCAGGCTCATTCTTTTAGCTCTGCCTAAAATCTTCTCATCTGCCTGAAACCCGTTCTCACTGCTTCTCATCTGATTTAAATTTGGGCATCTTAGACGTTGCCTGTTCTGCTTCTTGGCTTTCTCTACCTTTGAAAGCAAGGGAGCTTCCTGGGATTGTTTAATAGCCATGCTTTGGATCTTGCAATCCACTGCCTCTAGTACTGTATCACCTTTAAACCTTCGGAGTCTGCAGTCTCGCGAGAGCATACAGGCTTTGGCAATGAGGTTCTGTTCTAGAATTGGAGGCTTTAGATAACAAACCAATCCCTGCCTTTTCAGTTTTTCCTAAAGTTTCATAACCTAAATCATGCTTATTCACAGACACTTTAGCTTGCTTTTCTAGATTTGAATAGACACAAGACTTCTCACTAGACTGTTCATCCTTATTCTCTTCCTCCTGCAAAAGTTTTAAAACCATCTTAACTTGTACCCACAGAGACCACTTCTCCATAGGGATACTCTCCCCATCTCTGTGCTTCCTTTAAGTTGACAATGACCTCCTCCCAGGTCTCTAAATCAAAAGTTCCTTCCTCTGAGAACCATGAATTATACCTTTTTACTACTTTTAGAAAACATTGTATCTTTTTCTTCGTTACTTTTACACCTTGTCTTTTCAGTAAGTAGAGAGCATGGTACCATAAGTTTCAGGTTTACTTTTACCTTGCTCCCATTATCCTCTTTAAAATTCTAATTCACTATTTCCACTACTTCTCTGTCAATCCCCACACCGGATCCTCACTTCACACAATTTTCAAATTCACTCTACATACCAATGGGGCCATATAATTGTTATATGGGATATAACTCATATTGTCCCACGTTGTGCGCCATTTGTCTGGGGAAGCCCGCCTTGTGCTGGGGCTCCAGCCTCCAGCCCAGTCCTTGAGCCTCCTGCCTGGTCTCCATCCCACCTCCCTTCATCCACACTGAGCGTGGACCTGGCTGGTAAGATCATGGCCATCCAGGAGGTGAGCATGCTACCATGAATTGTGTCTGACTGCATTATTGTAATGTCTCTTCTATCGCTCATGCTCCCGGTGACTTTAATATAATATTTATATATCTCAACCATACAATTGTGCTTATTGAACCCAAGATTACTGGTGGGGGGCTGGCACCCCAACTCATACCACAGTACATACCATTTGTCTAGTTCTTCAATGCTTCCTCTCCCGCTCACTCCCTCCAACTATCATGACCTCAGCTCTACCTTACAAAGCCGGCTAGACCAGAGCATGTACACTGGTACAGATAAGAACTCTCAACACACAGAATCCAGGACAGATAAACCCTTCAGGAACAGTAATGGAAGTAGTGATAACATGAGGGTAGGGATGAGATAGAGGGAACTGATAGCAATGATTGATGTATTAACACTCACACCCCAGGGGGACAAGCAACAGAAACATTGGTGAAGTGAGACCTTGGACATTGTAAAATATGAAAGTATAATTTATCAAGGTTTCATGAGGGTGGGAGAGTGGGAGAGAAGGGGGAAAAAGGAGCTGATACCAAGGGGTCAAGTATAAAGAAAATGATGATGGTACCGTAGGTACAAATGTGCTTGATACAATTGATGTATGCATTGTTATAAGTGGTGTAAGAGCCCCCGATAAAATGACTCAATTTTTTAAAAGTGTTTAGGTAGATCTTGATGGAGGATAGATTGAGAAACAATAGTTTCAGAATTTGATAATTTTGCTTAATAATCAAACTGAAAACTCACTGCCATTGCATCTTTTGTGACTCACAGCAACCCTGACTTTCAGCAACCCTATTGGACAGGGTAGAGCAGCCCCTGTGAGTTTCTGAGACTGCAACTCTTTACAGGGGTAGAAAGCCCTAACGTTTCTCTCTCAGAGCGGGTGGTGGTTTTGAACTATGTGGGTAGCAGCCAAGTGAAAACCACTATGCCACCAGGGCTCCCTGTGCCACATAGCGGGAGCTGTTGTTTTCCCAAACATTCACTTGGCTATTTCTTTTATAAGAAGCCAAGTAATTTGGCAGCTTATTTCTGTTCCAGTTTTCTTATATAGAAAATGTGGTGACAGTGTGAACCTGTTTGTTGTAGTTTATGTGAACATAATTAATTGAGTGATCTAGACCAAGTGAGCTAGACCAAGTGAGCTGACTGGTCAAAAATCAGACCTGTGGATTGCCAAATTGGTTCTGCTGAGATTGGGGCTTTCCTGGATCCACAGGCTTCCTCCAAGCTGTGTCCGAGAAGCTCTGCATTTTAGAGCTACATTTTATAGTTGAAAGAGAGGCCTAAGGAGGGAGGGAGTCCTTAAGCTCTAAGACCTTAATGCTGTCATTGCTGTCCTCTTTTAGTGTACCTGCAGTTTCCACACTGCAGTGGGAACCATTGAAACAGCTGTTCTCATTCTCTGAGATGGTGTGCCACCCCACTCCATACCACCACCACCTCATCCCTTTCTCTTATTGTAGAGATAATGCCCCTTCCATATGTATCTCAGATATTCAATTAATGAAGAAAGACAAAAGTAGGAGAAATGATTTAGATGAAGGAGACCATAAGCATGAGGCCATAATGGGGTCCAAAGGCTGTGTGGCCATGTCGCTAATTATAGAAATGGATGAAATCTGCCACAAAAATGTGATTGGAGGCAGAGCAATTCATCACTCTCTCAGGCAGGACTACATAAGTGAGAATGGGGCCATTATGGAGACATGGAGACGATCACAGATTAGAAAGGCTTACTGGATTTGTTCTGGGGCCTTCCGACCACTATAACTCATGACCATAGGGTCTTAGACTTTCCCAATTTCCATTGAGGACCTTCCCAGGGAAGTCCCAGAGGGCAGATTGCTCCTCTCTGCTCTGGCTAGTTGTTGTTGCGTGCCATTGAGGACACTTGGACTCGTCGTGACCTCACATACAACCGAATGAAACACTGTAGGGTCGTGCACCATCCTCACAATTGTTCCTGTGCCTGAACCACCGATGAAGCCACTGAGTCCATCCACTTCTTCGAGGACCTCCTCTGTTTCATGGCTTCTCCACTGTACCAAATAGGATGTCCTTCTCCAGGGACTGGTCTCTCCTGACAACATGTCCAAAGTATGTAAGATGGCGTCTTGCCATCCTTGCCTCTAAGCAGCACTCTGGCCTTATTTCTTCTGATACAGATTGGTCAGTCCTTCAGCAGTCCATGGTACTGTCAGTAGTCTTCTGGTGGACCACAATTCGATGCATCTGTTCTTCTACAGCCTTCCTTATTCAGTGTCTAACTTTCACATGCATATGATGCAATGGAAAATAGCATGGCTTAGGTCATGTGCACCTTAGTCCTCAGAGTAACATCATTGTTCTTCAACACTATAAAGAGGTTTTCTGCAGCAGATTTACCCATTACAATACATCTTTTGATCTCCTGACTGCTGTTTCTATGAACATTGATAGTGGATCTAAGCAAGACAAAATCCTTGACAACTGAAGCCCTTTTCTCTGTTTATCACCTATTGGTCCAGTTTTGGGGATTTTGGTCTTCCTTATATTGAATTGTAACCCATATTGAAGGCTGCAATCCTTGATCTTCAGCAAGTAGTTCAATTCCTCCTCATTGTCAGCAAACAAATGGTGTCATATATGCACACAAGCAGGCTCCCAAAAGTTAGTGGAACAAGGAATCAAAAGAGAATGGAATTTTTCAGGGACTTTTTGAAATACCAGTGTGTGTGTGTGTGTGTGTGTGTGTATGAGAGAGAGAGAGAGAGAGAGAGAGAGAGAGAGAGAGAGAGAGAGAGAGAGAGAGAGAGAGAGAGAGAGAGGAGATGTGGGCATAAAACAAACATCAAGCAACATAAGGGAGAATGCTGTTGGCTGCTGTTGAACTGATTCCGGTGCGCATGCACAGTGACCTGCTGTGTGCACCATAGTGACCCCTCAGAAGCAGATCATCAAGCCTACCTTTCAACTGAAATTCTGAGAATTCACAATTTTCAGAAGTATGTGGATAACAGTGAAAGCCAAAATTCTATTTGCACAGTCCCCACGTGGATTAAGCTTCCAGTGAATTCCTTCAGACCATTGACCAGGGATGTGAACACTCTTGCCACCAGGCAGAGGGCATTGGAAAGTGGATTACCCCTTAGGCAGCCCATGGTGGGGCTTAGAGACTTGCCTAAGTGTATCCTTGAATCGAGGCTGCCATTCTGGGCTGCACAGTCATGAGTCATGCCCCCAAAGCCTTGGTTGTTTGGCCCTGGACCACTCTTGTAAACTGTCCTGTTTAACACAGGTCCCAATCCTTGTCCTATTCTTGCTTCTGTAGTCCCACCTGGAACTGTGATGTTGGGATCTGCCGCCATGTCCTTTCAAGTCTGTGAATCTCAGATAACCCTTACATATCAATAAGACCTCTTGCTAATAGTTTCCCTCCCCTCATCTCGATGGCATGTGTTTGTCCTGTTTAAGATTTAATAAATTATCTTTGAGATTTGGAATATCCTCTTACCCTAAAACACAAGGCATCTCTGGGTGTATTCCAGCTGCCAACTTTTTAGGTAGTAGTCAAGAAGTTAGCTGTTATGTCACCCAGGAAGCTGGGGAAAGGATGATCACCAGAACAAATCCATTATTCCCTCCACTCGCTTCCTAGCCTTTGAATCTCCACCTTGGAGGCAACTATGGCCTTTCTGTTTCTTTTTGATGATCATGTACGCATGTCCAAGTAAAGCTTACTTTTTACTCTTTTGTATCGCCTATTTCATTAAATATTATATTTTGGAGATTCTTCCAAATGGATTCATACAGAATGACCTCATTCATTTAAGAGTGCATGCTGTTACACAATACAGCTATGATAAAATGCATCTAACCAACCTCTCTTTTTTCTCTGTGTATTTTACCAATTTTCCTGTCAAAATTGACCATATCTGAGTTTGCTTTCAGGGACACCTTAAGTCTAGTACCCCTTGAATCCTAGGGCCTGGAGTCCTCCTCCTCTTCAGAACCAATCTCTGTGCAGGTGTGCTGGTATGTGAACTGTGAACCCTCTCCCTAAAATCAAAAAATAAAACCCAAACTCACTGTCATCAAGTCACTGTTGACTTGCAGTGACCCTCTGAGTTTCTGAAACTCTGTCTATGGTAGTAGAAAAACCAGTCTTTCTCAGAGCTGCTGGTAGTTTTGAACTGCCAACCATGTGGATCACAGCATAACTGTTAGGTTTCTCGGGTGGGAAATACCTCAGTTCTTGGCATCACAGGAGAAAGAATTCATGTCGAAGACTGATTGTTGATCCAAATGGGTTTGTATTAAGGAGAGAAGGTGATAGAGGAGAAGAGAAGAGAAAGAGAGGAGAGAGGGGGAAGGGGGAAAGAAAGGATTGAGAGAGAGAGAGAGAGAGAGAGAGAGAGAGAGAGAGAGAGAGAGAGAGAGAGAGAAAGAGAGAGAGAGAGAGAGACCCCACAGAAAAACAGGGAGGTGGTCTCCAGGTTCGGCCTTTAGTGGCTTCGGCTGGGAGGCGTGGTTGACATTATTGGTTGACCCCATTGGCTGAATTAAGCCCACCTGTCATGGTTTGCACCCACCTAAGTGCACTGCCTCCCTGCCTCATGTGCCTGAATTTGGAGCCTGCCCAGTAGACACCCTGGTCCCAGCTCTAGCTACCTAACATAAAACTACACCATAACACTACTCCCTCCTAAACAGCATAGCTAAAAATATGAGTTGAGCAGAGAAATTGGTTCTTAAAAGAATGCCTTCGCTTACAACCGATTGTCATTTTAAATTTCACTTGATGGTGTAGAGAGAACCAAGAGATCATTCCATCCCTCAGATTACTTGTAAACTACTGCAGAAACCTCAGGAAAGCCAGCAATTGCCTGCAAGACTGAGGTAAGAATCTCAAGGTTGACTCCCAAAACCATACGCATTGCTATAGAGTTGATTCTGACCCATAGCAACCTTACACAGGACAGGGTAGAACTACCTCTGAGTTTCCAAGTCTGAAACTCTCTATTTTTGTAAATCATTTTATTGGGGGCTCTTACAGGTCTTATAACAATCCATACATCAATTTTGTCAAGCACATTTGTACATATGTTGCAATCATCATTTTCTTTGTATGTGAGCCCTTGGTATCAACTCCTTTTATTTCCCTCCCTCCCAACCCTCCCTACCTCATGAACACTTGATAAATTATTAATTATTATTTTTCATATTGTACAGAATCCGCTGTCTCCATTCACCCAAGTTCTTGTTGTTCATGCCCCCCAGTCACCCCCTGGGGAGCGGCGTGGTTATACAGTGATCATTGCAGTCAGTTCCCCCTTTCACACCCCACCTCTCCCCCACCCTCATGGTATCACTACTCCCATTACTGTTCCTAGGGGGTTTATCTGTCCTGAATTCTGTGTGTCCAGAGCTCTTATCTGCACCAGTGTACATGCTTTGGTCTAGCCGGATTTGTAAGGTAGAACTGGAGTCATGATAGTGGGGTGAGGGCTGGGAGAGTCTGTAACTCTTTATAGGAGTAGAAAGCTTCACAGGAAAGTGAATTTGAGGCTGAGACCTTGGGAAAAGTTTGGTCAAGATAAACAGATGTGGAGTGGTGTAGGGAAGGAAAGATTAAAAATAACCTGGTCCAGGATCCTCACAAATTTTAAGTTCATTTGACGCTCCCTAGGGAGGAAGGAGGAAGAGCTATCAGCAGGCAGGCTGTGTCATGCCTACAGCCTCTACAAAAATGCTTCCTGACTCTTCTCAGAAATTCTGCCAGGTGCTACCAGCCTCCTGAGTCTGAGAATGGTTCCTCTATGTTCTTATGAAGCTGAGGAAGGTTGGCACAAAAATATTTGGGAATCCAAGGAGCATGGTGAGGTCATTTCAGGGGGTCATGAGGAATGACTAGTAGGGATTTCAGCCAAATTAAAGGGCTTAGCAATTTGAATACCAGCTGACTCTGACCTTGATCAAGCCTCTTAACCTTTCTGGGTCAATTAAAAAAATTATTTTTTACCAGGTTTCTACTATATGTCAGATATGGGGAAGCAGTAGACAAACCAATAGAAGCTAGGAAATTTGATCCCACCTGTACAGATGTTGCTTCTAAAGACAGCATTCTTTATGTATGAGTTTGCCAGTAGTAATAATTGTCGTTAATCGTGCACTCTTGCCTGAAGAAAAATCCAAGAATCTGTGTCTTTGTACCTCCCTTTTGACACCCTCAAGGAACCCAGTGGTGCTGTGAGGAAGGCATTGGCCTGCTAACCCAAATACTGGCAGTTCAAACCCACCTGATGCTCCAAAGAAGATGAGACTGTCTGTTCCCCTGAAGATATATCCTTTTGGAAGCCCCACAGAGCAACTCTACTCTGTCCTATGAGAGTCAGAATAGACTAGTGAGGACAGTAGATGTGGTTTGGGTTTGGTTTCAACACCTCCTCCCTGATCTACCTCATTACATCACAGTGCCTTAATCAGCTCCCCAAGCTGGTTTGTTTTTATGGCAGATTTTCTTTCTCTCCCCAAGTGCCTGATTGTGGGAAACAGAGGGATTTCTCCCAAGCTGTCTACCCCAAATATATTCCAAACTCAGCTGCTTGCAAATGACTATGCACTTGGAGGTCATCAGGAATAGATCAGGGGTCATTCTCCCTAAGAGTTATCAGCTATCTAGTGCAAGCAGACACCACTGCTTATCCCACAACAAGTAGGATTCACTCCCTTCTGATAAGGATAGTAGTTGTCTGTTTCCTTGTAGGAGACACCAGAGAGGTCAAACCCATCCAAAGATGACCAAGGTTAGGCTGCCATCCTAAAACTAGAATCAGCCCATCTTGTCACATGTATACCCCCCAATCTCTACTCTTGCTATTGCATTTCCATAGACCATCCCCTCTCATTGCTGTATCACCTATAGCACATCCCCTTCCTGTGACATGGGTCCTCACCTGTCATTAGGGGGCTTGCATGCCCCCAGAGTTCTGTCTTGGTTAACTTCACTCATTCCCTCTATGCTGGCTTTAGGGGAAGTTAATGGGAGGGCTAGGCCCCCCTGAATGCCCTAAGGAAATGACCCGGCATCCACAGTTAACAAACCTTTTTCCTTCCATTTCTAATTCCATGTGGGGGCGCTGTTTCTCCACAACAGCAGTCCAGAAGACTGCTTGATTTATAGGGTGGTCAAACTTCTCAAGTACTCTTTCCTGATAGGTATAAATTTTTACTCTAGAAATGCAAGGAAGGGAAAATTGGCTTAAGCGATCCTACATTTTTACAAACCATGGTATATCAGAACTCATTACTGCCTTAATTTCTTCTTCACAATCCTGACCAATAACTCCAGCAACACATTGAGAATTTATGTTGGACTTTCTTTTTTTTTTTTTTTTGGACTTTCTTAATAAACATCCTATAGTTCTTTTAGGTAGTGGACCCCAATTACTGCTCTTCATTTCTGATTCAATCACAGTTTTGGGTTTTTTCTTACAACTCTTATCAACTCCAGTATCAATTTTAATTTCTTGAGTACTAAGGTTAAATCTTCCTGATAGAAACTGTATTAATCTTTCAATAAGAGGTCCCTGCTTTTGAGGATCAAGCTCCTGTGAAGGCTTCTGAGCCATCTCTTGGTTATTCAAACCAACTGCAGTGAGAACAGAGACTAGGTTTTTGCCTCTTTGGCTAGGTCTGTTCTCCTGCTGTGAGGCTGCTAGATAAAGGCGATTTCTCTCAAAGATCTTCTTTGCTCCAGTAGGCAGACACCTTGCCTACCACGCTCTGCTATGAGGGCTCTGCATCAAGCTTCTTCCACTATTTTCCCGCCGGGAAGTCTTTGCTAATGGCGACCCTTCACTGTTGATTTTTGAACGACATTGGCTCGCCCAATGAGTTCCCTTCCTACAATGGAGGCAGAGTTCAGGTTCGTTTAAACCCGATCTCCATGGTCCTGGCCCATGCTCTGACATTGGCCGCAGCCTGCTCTGCCTACACTCTTTTGAAGATGACTTGTCTTCCCACAACTAAAGCACTTTCTTCCAGGTCTGATATAGTTTGCCAATGAAGCTGCCATGAGGTCTGCCTTGTATTCCTCTGCCTCTACATTCCTGCATATCCTAAAATAACCCAGCAAAGTGCCCTGTTCGCTGTAGGGATGCAAGGCATTTTTACAGTGCTTATTAGAGAAATCATAAGATAGCTTGTGCACTAGGTCTCTTACTGCCTGAACATTCTTCACATATTTGGAAATAGCATCTTCCAGTCGGGACACAAAGTCAGCGTAACGCTCATCATTCTGTTGTCTTATAGCCCTGTAACGCGGAGTTCTCTCTTCTGATGGAATTATCTTTTCCCAGGCCCTTAAGCAAACCTCATGTATCTGTCCTATTGTCTGTTCAGTAAACTGTAGTTGAGACTCAACTGTAATATAATTTGCAGCCCCTAGCAATTGACGAATTCCTATATCTATCCCATCCTCAGCATTCTTCCCAGCTCTTGCAAGGGCTGCTTCCTTCCATAGCATTTGATATCACAAGCATTCTGAAGAGTAAAGACAAATTCTCACTAAAGCTTTCCAATCTGTAGGGGTCCAGCTGTCAGACTCTGCTAGAGCCCTTATCATGCTAATTACAAAATGGGAGTCTGGGCCCTAGTCATTGATTGCCTGCTTGAGATCTTTTAGCAACTTAAAAGGCAAAGGCACTGTGAATTCCTTTTGGTTCTAACAGGATAAGACATCTTGCATTCTAAATCTTCTTCTGCAATCCCTCTTCCTACTCTGGAGAGTAAAGGTGCTTTCCTATACTTTGCTTCTTTACATCTATTCTCTGAGCTACTCTTTTCAATCTGGATATCTTGGAGTTCCACTTCCTGAACTTCACCTTCTGTGCTAGCTCTCCTAGTTTGCATTTCTTTGGAGCTAATCTCTCTACCTTCAGGGCTGGCTTGCTTGATTGTTTTACAATCTCTGGCCTTTCTTACACTAAATTCCAGCAGGAGAGCAGTTGCTTTTACTATGTCCCCTTCTGACTCAGGCTCATTCTTTTAGCTCTGCCTAAAATCTTCTCATCTGCCTGAAACCCGTTCTCACTGCTTCTCATCTGATTTAAATTTGGGCATCTTAGACGTTGCCTGTTCTGCTTCTTGGCTTTCTCTACCTTTGAAAGCAAAGGAGCTTCCTGGGATTGTTTAATAGCCATGCTTTGGATCTTGCAATCCACTGCCTCTAGTACTGTATCACCTTTAAACCTTCGGAGTCTGCAGTCTCGCGAGAGCATACAGGCTTTGGCAATGAGGTTCTGTTCTAGAATTGGAGGCTTTAGATAACAAACCAATCCCTGCCTTTTCAGTTTTTCCTAAAGTTTCATAACCTAAATCATGCTTATTCACAGACACTTTAGCTTGCTTTTCTAGATTTGAATAGACACAAGACTTCTCACTAGACTGTTCATCCTTATTCTCTTCCTCCTGCAAAAGTTTTAAAACCATCTTAACTTGTACCCACAGAGACCACTTCTCCATAGGGATACTCTCCCCATCTCTGTGCTTCCTTTAAGTTGACAATGACCTCCTCCCAGGTCTCTAAATCAAAAGTTCCTTCCTCTGAGAACCATGAATTATACCTTTTTACTACTTTTAGAAAACATTGTATCTTTTTCTTCGTTACTTTTACACCTTGTCTTTTCAGTAAGTAGAGAGCATGGTACCATAAGTTTCAGGTTTACTTTTACCTTGCTCCCATTATCCTCTTTAAAATTCTAATTCACTATTTCCACTACTTCTCTGTCAATCCCCACACCGGATCCTCACTTCACACAATTTTCAAATTCACTCTACATACCAATGGGGCCATATAATTGTTATATGGGATATAACTCATATTGTCCCACGTTGTGCGCCATTTGTCTGGGGAAGCCCGCCTTGTGCTGGGGCTCCAGCCTCCAGCCCAGTCCTTGAGCCTCCTGCCTGGTCTCCATCCCACCTCCCTTCATCCACACTGAGCGTGGACCTGGCTGGTAAGATCATGGCCATCCAGGAGGTGAGCATGCTACCATGAATTGTGTCTGACTGCATTATTGTAATGTCTCTTCTATCGCTCATGCTCCCGGTGACTTTAATATAATATTTATATATCTCAACCATACAATTGTGCTTATTGAACCCAAGATTACTGGTGGGGGGCTGGCACCCCAACTCATACCACAGTACATACCATTTGTCTAGTTCTTCAATGCTTCCTCTCCCGCTCACTCCCTCCAACTATCATGACCTCAGCTCTACCTTACAAAGCCGGCTAGACCAGAGCATGTACACTGGTACAGATAAGAACTCTCAACACACAGAATCCAGGACAGATAAACCCTTCAGGAACAGTAATGGAAGTAGTGATAACATGAGGGTAGGGATGAGATAGAGGGAACTGATAGCAATGATTGATGTATTAACACTCACACCCCAGGGGGACAAGCAACAGAAACATTGGTGAAGTGAGACCTTGGACATTGTAAAATATGAAAGTATAATTTATCAAGGTTTCATGAGGGTGGGAGAGTGGGAGAGAAGGGGGAAAAAGGAGCTGATACCAAGGGGTCAAGTATAAAGAAAATGATGATGGTACCGTAGGTACAAATGTGCTTGATACAATTGATGTATGCATTGTTATAAGTGGTGTAAGAGCCCCCGATAAAATGACTCAATTTTTTAAAAGTGTTTAGGTAGATCTTGATGGAGGATAGATTGAGAAACAATAGTTTCAGAATTTGATAATTTTGCTTAATAATCAAACTGAAAACTCACTGCCATTGCATCTTTTGTGACTCACAGCAACCCTGACTTTCAGCAACCCTATTGGACAGGGTAGAGCAGCCCCTGTGAGTTTCTGAGACTGCAACTCTTTACAGGGGTAGAAAGCCCTAACGTTTCTCTCTCAGAGCGGGTGGTGGTTTTGAACTATGTGGGTAGCAGCCAAGTGAAAACCACTATGCCACCAGGGCTCCCTGTGCCACATAGCGGGAGCTGTTGTTTTCCCAAACATTCACTTGGCTATTTCTTTTATAAGAAGCCAAGTAATTTGGCAGCTTATTTCTGTTCCAGTTTTCTTATATAGAAAATGTGGTGACAGTGTGAACCTGTTTGTTGTAGTTTATGTGAACATAATTGAGTGATCTAGACCAAGTGAGCTAGACCAAGTGAGCTGACTGGTCAAAAATCAGACCTGTGGATTGCCAAATTGGTTCTGCTGAGATTGGGGCTTTCCTGGATCCACAGGCTTCCTCCAAGCTGTGTCCGAGAAGCTCTGCATTTTAGAGCTACATTTTATAGTTGAAAGAGAGGCCTAAGGAGGGAGGGAGTCCTTAAGCTCTAAGACCTTAATGCTGTCATTGCTGTCCTCTTTTAGTGTACCTGCAGTTTCCACACTGCAGTGGGAACCATTGAAACAGCTGTTCTCATTCTCTGAGATGGTGTGCCACCCCACTCCATACCACCACCACCTCATCCCTTTCTCTTATTGTAGAGATAATGCCCCTTCCATATGTATCTCAGATATTCAATTAATGAAGAAAGACAAAAGTAGGAGAAATGATTTAGATGAAGGAGACCATAAGCATGAGGCCATAATGGGGTCCAAAGGCTGTGTGGCCATGTCGCTAATTATAGAAATGGATGAAATCTGCCACAAAAATGTGATTGGAGGCAGAGCAATTCATCACTCTCTCAGGCAGGACTACATAAGTGAGAATGGGGCCATTATGGAGACCTGGAGACGATCACAGATTAGAAAGGCTTACTGGATTTGTTCTGGGGCCTTCCGACCACTATAACTCATGACCACAGGGTCTTAGACTTTCCCAATTTCCATTGAGGACCTTCCCAGGGAAGTCCCAGAGGGCAGATTGCTCCTCTCTGCTCTGGCTAGTTGTTGTTGCGTGCCATTGAGGACACTTGGACTCGTCGTGACCTCACATACAACCGAATGAAACACTGTAGGGTCGTGCACCATCCTCACAATTGTTCCTGTGCCTGAACCACCGATGAAGCCACTGAGTCCATCCACTTCTTCGAGGACCTCCTCTGTTTCATGGCTTCTCCACTGTACCAAATAGGATGTCCTTCTCCAGGGACTGGTCTCTCCTGACAACATGTCCAAAGTATGTAAGATGGCGTCTTGCCATCCTTGCCTCTAAGCAGCACTCTGGCCTTATTTCTTCTGATACAGATTGGTCAGTCCTTCAGCAGTCCATGGTACTGTCAGTAGTCTTCTGGTGGACCACAATTCGATGCATCTGTTCTTCTACAGCCTTCCTTATTCAGTGTCTAACTTTCACATGCATATGATGCAATGGAAAATAGCATGGCTTAGGTCATGTGCACCTTAGTCCTCAGAGTAACATCATTGTTCTTCAACACTATAAAGAGGTTTTCTGCAGCAGATTTACCCATTACAATACATCTTTTGATCTCCTGACTGCTGTTTCTATGAACATTGATAGTGGATCTAAGCAAGACAAAATCCTTGACAACTGAAGCCCTTTTCTCTGTTTATCACCTATTGGTCCAGTTTTGGGGATTTTGGTCTTCCTTATATTGAATTGTAACCCATATTGAAGGCTGCAATCCTTGATCTTCAGCAAGTAGTTCAATTCCTCCTCATTTTCAGCAAACAAATGGTGTCATATATGCACACAAGCAGGCTCCCAAAAGTTAGTGGAACAAGGAATCAAAAGAGAATGGAATTTTTCAGGGACTTTTTGAAATACCAGTGTGTGTGTGTGTGTGTGTGTGTATGTGAGAGAGAGAGAGAGAGAGAGAGAGAGAGAGAGAGAGAGAGAGGAGATGTGGGCATAAAACAAACATCAAGCAACATAAGGGAGAATGCTGTTGGCTGCTGTTGAACTGATTCCGGTGCGCATGCACAGTGACCTGCTGTGTGCACCATAGTGACCCCTCAGAAGCAGATCATCAAGCCTACCTTTCAACTGAAATTCTGAGAATTCACAATTTTCAGAAGTATGTGGATAACAGTGAAAGCCAAAATTCTATTTGCACAGTCCCCACGTGGATTAAGCTTCCAGTGAATTCCTTCAGACCATTGACCAGGGATGTGAACACTCTTGCCACCAGGCAGAGGGCATTGGAAAGTGGATTACCCCTTAGGCAGCCCATGGTGGGGCTTAGAGACTTGCCTAAGTGTATCCTTGAATCGAGGCTGCCATTCTGGGCTGCACAGTCATGAGTCATGCCCCCAAAGCCTTGGTTGTTTGGCCCTGGACCACTCTTGTAAACTGTCCTGTTTAACACAGGTCCCAACCCTTGTCCTATTCTTGCTTCTGTAGTCCCACCTGGAACTGTGATGTTGGGATCTGCCGCCATGTCCTTTCAAGTCTGTGAATCTCAGATAACCCTTACATATCAATAAGACCTCTTGCTAATAGTTTCCCTCCCCTCATCTCGATGGCATGTGTTTGTCCTGTTTAAGATTTAATAAATTATCTTTGAGATTTGGGATATCCTCTTACCCTAAAACACAAGGCATCTCTGGGTGTATTCCAGCTGCCAACTTTTTAGGTAGTAGTCAAGAAGTTAGCTGTTATGTCACCCAGGAAGCTGGGGAAAGGATGATCACCAGAACAAATCCATTATTCCCTCCACTCGCTTCCTAGCCTTTGAATCTCCACCTTGGAGGCAACTATGGCCTTTCTGTTTCTTTTTGATGATCATGTACGTATGTCCAAGTAAAGCTTACTTTTTACTCTTTTGTATCGCCTATTTCATTAAATATTATATTTTGGAGATTCTTCCAAATGGATTCATACAGAATGACCTCATTCATTTAAGAGTGCATGCTGTTACACAATACAGCTATGATAAAATGCATCTAACCAACCTCTCTTTTTTCTCTGTGTATTTTACCAATTTTCCTGTCAAAATTGACCATATCTGAGTTTGCTTTCAGGGACACCTTAAGTCTAGTACCCCTTGAATCCTAGGGCCTGGAGTCCTCCTCCTCTTCAGAACCAATCTCTGTGCAGGTGTGCTGGTATGTGAACTGTGAACCCTCTCCCTAAAATCAAAAAATAAAACCCAAACTCACTGTCATCAAGTCACTGTTGACTTGCAGTGACCCTCTGAGTTTCTGAAACTCTGTCTATGGTAGTAGAAAAACCAGTCTTTCTCAGAGCTGCTGGTAGTTTTGAACTGCCAACCATGTGGATCACAGCATAACTGTTAGGTTTCTCGGGTGGGAAATACCTCAGTTCTTGGCATCACAGGAGAAAGAATTCATGTCGAAGACTGATTGTTGATCCAAATGGGTTTGTATTAAGGAGAGAAGGTGATAGAGGAGAAGAGAAGAGAAAGAGAGGAGAGAGGGGGAAGGGGGAAAGAAAGGATTGAGAGAGAGAGAGAGAGAGAGAGAGAGAGAGAGAGAGAGAGAGAGAGAGAGAAAGAGAGAGAGAGAGACCCCACAGAAAAACAGGGAGGTGGTCTCCAGGTTCGGCCTTTAGTGGCTTCGGCTGGGAGGCGTGGTTGACATTATTGGTTGACCCCATTGGCTGAATTAAGCCCACCTGTCATGGTTTGCACCCACCTAAGTGCACTGCCTCCCTGCCTCATGTGCCTGAATTTGGAGCCTGCCCAGTAGACACCCTGGTCCCAGCTCTAGCTACCTAACATAAAACTACACCATAACACTACTCCCTCCTAAACAGCATAGCTAAAAATATGAGTTGAGCAGAGAAATTGGTTCTTAAAAGAATGCCTTCGCTTACAACCGATTGTCATTTTAAATTTCACTTGATGGTGTAGAGAGAACCAAGAGATCATTCCATCCCTCAGATTACTTGTAAACTACTGCAGAAACCTCAGGAAAGCCAGCAATTGCCTGCAAGACTGAGGTAAGAATCTCAAGGTTGACTCCCAAAACCATACGCATTGCTATAGAGTTGATTCTGACCCATAGCAACCTTACACAGGACAGGGTAGAACTACCTCTGAGTTTCCAAGTCTGAAACTCTCTATTTTTGTAAATCATTTTATTGGGGGCTCTTACAGGTCTTATAACAATCCATACATCAATTTTGTCAAGCACATTTGTACATATGTTGCAATCATCATTTTCTTTGTATGTGAGCCCTTGGTATCAACTCCTTTTATTTCCCTCCCTCCCAACCCTCCCTACCTCATGAACACTTGATAAATTATTAATTATTATTTTTCATATTGTACAGAATCCGCTGTCTCCATTCACCCAAGTTCTTGTTGTTCATGCCCCCCAGTCACCCCCTGGGGAGCGGCGTGGTTATACAGTGATCATTGCAGTCAGTTCCCCCTTTCACACCCCACCTCTCCCCCACCCTCATGGTATCACTACTCCCATTACTGTTCCTAGGGGGTTTATCTGTCCTGAATTCTGTGTGTCCAGAGCTCTTATCTGCACCAGTGTACATGCTTTGGTCTAGCCGGATTTGTAAGGTAGAACTGGAGTCATGATAGTGGGGTGAGGGCTGGGAGAGTCTGTAACTCTTTATAGGAGTAGAAAGCTTCACAGGAAAGTGAATTTGAGGCTGAGACCTTGGGAAAAGTTTGGTCAAGATAAACAGATGTGGAGTGGTGTAGGGAAGGAAAGATTAAAAATAACCTGGTCCAGGATCCTCACAAATTTTAAGTTCATTTGACGCTCCCTAGGGAGGAAGGAGGAAGAGCTATCAGCAGGCAGGCTGTGTCATGCCTACAGCCTCTACAAAAATGCTTCCTGACTCTTCTCAGAAATTCTGCCAGGTGCTACCAGCCTCCTGAGTCTGAGAATGGTTCCTCTATGTTCTTATTAAGCTGAGGAAGGTTGGCACAAAAATATTTGGGAATCCAAGGAGCATGGTGAGGTCATTTCAGGGGGTCATGAGGAATGACTAGTAGGGATTTCAGCCAAATTAAAGGGCTTAGCAATTTGAATACCAGCTGACTCTGACCTTGATCAAGCCTCTTTACCTTTCTGGGTCAATTAAAAAAATTATTTTTTACCAGGTTTCTACTATATGTCAGATATGGGGAAGCAGTAGACAAACCAATAGAAGCTAGGAAATTTGATCCCACCTGTACAGATGTTGCTTCTAAAGACAGCATTCTTTATGTATGAGTTTGCCAGTAGTAATAATTGTCGTTAATCGTGCACTCTTGCCTGAAGAAAAATCCAAGAATCTGTGTCTTTGTACCTCCCTTTTGACACCCTCAAGGAACCCAGTGGTGCTGTGAGGAAGGCATTGGCCTGCTAACCCAAATACTGGCAGTTCAAACCCACCTGATGCTCCAAAGAAGATGAGACTGTCTGTTCCCCTGAAGATATATCCTTTTGGAAACCCCACAGAGCAACTCTACTCTGTCCTATGAGAGTCAGAATAGACTAGTGAGGACAGTAGATGTGGTTTGGGTTTGGTTTCAACACCTCCTCCCTGATCTACCTCATTACATCACAGTGCCTTAATCAGCTCCCCAAGCTGGTTTGTTTTTATGGCAGATTTTCTTTCTCTCCCCAAGTGCCTGATTGTGGGAAACAGAGGGATTTCTCCCAAGCTGTCTACCCCAAATATATTCCAAACTCAGCTGCTTGCAAATGACTATGCACTTGGAGGTCATCAGGAATAGATCAGGGGTCATTCTCCCTAAGAGTTATCAGCTATCTAGTGCAAGCAGACACCACTGCTTATCCCACAACAAGTAGGATTCACTCCCTTCTGATAAGGATAGTAGTTGTCTGTTTCCTTGTAGGAGACACCAGAGAGGTCAAACCCATCCAAAGATGACCAAGGTTAGGCTGCCATCCTAAAACTAGAATCAGCCCATCTTGTCACATGTATACCCCCCAATCTCTACTCTTGCTATTGCATTTCCATAGACCATCCCCTCTCATTACTGTATCACCTATAGCACATCCCCTTCCTGTGACATGGGTCCTCACCTGTCATTAGGGGGCTTGCATGCCCCCAGAGTTCTGTCTTGGTTAACTTCACTCATTCCCTCTATGCTGGCTTTAGGGGAAGTTAATGGGAGGGCTAGGCCCCCCTGAATGCCCTAAGGAAATGACCCGGCATCCACAGTTAACAAACCTTTTTCCTTCCATTTCTAATTCCATGTGGGGGCGCTGTTTCTCCACAACAGCAGTCCAGAAGACTGCTTGATTTATAGGGTGGTCAAACTTCTCAAGTACTCTTTCCTGATAGGTATAAATTTTTACTCTAGAAATGCAAGGAAGGGAAAATTGGCTTAAGCGATCCTACATTTTTACAAACCATGGTATATCAGAACTCATTACTGCCTTAATTTCTTCTTCACAATCCTGACCAATAACTCCAGCAACACATTGAGAATTTATGTTGGACTTTCTTCTTTTTTTTTTTTTTTTTGGACTTTCTTAATAAACATCCTATAGTTCTTTTAGGTAGTGGACCCCAATTACTGCTCTTCATTTCTGATTCAATCACAGTTTTGGGTTTTTTCTTACAACTCTTATCAACTCCAGTATCAATTTTAATTTCTTGAGTACTAAGGTTAAATCTTCCTGATAGAAACTGTATTAATCTTTCAATAAGAGGTCCCTGCTTTTGAGGATCAAGCTCCTGTGAAGGCTTCTGAGCCATCTCTTGGTTATTCAAACCAACTGCAGTGAGAACAGAGACTAGGTTTTTGCCTCTTTGGCTAGGTCTGTTCTCCTGCTGTGAGGCTGCTAGATAAAGGCGATTTCTCTCAAAGATCTTCTTTGCTCCAGTAGGCAGACACCTTGCCTACCACGCTCTGCTATGAGGGCTCTGCATCAAGCTTCTTCCACTATTTTCCCGCCGGGAAGTCTTTGCTAATGGCGACCCTTCACTGTTGATTTTTGAACGACATTGGCTCGCCCAATGAGTTCCCTTCCTACAATGGAGGCAGAGTTCAGGTTCGTTTAAACCCGATCTCCATGGTCCTGGCCCATGCTCTGACATTGGCCGCAGCCTGCTCTGCCTACACTCTTTTGAAGATGACTTGTCTTCCCACAACTAAAGCACTTTCTTCCAGGTCTGATATAGTTTGCCAATGAAGCTGCCATGAGGTCTGCCTTGTATTCCTCTGCCTCTACATTCCTGCATATCCTAAAATAACCCAGCAAAGTGCCCTGTTCGCTGTAGGGATGCAAGGCATTTTTACAGTGCTTATTAGAGAAATCATAAGATAGCTTGTGCACTAGGTCTCTTACTGCCTGAACATTCTTCACACATTTGGAAATAGCATCTTCCAGTCGGGACACAAAGTCAGCGTAACGCTCATCATTCTGTTGTCTTATAGCCCTGTAACGCGGCGTTCTCTCTTCTGATGGAATTATCTTTTCCCAGGCCCTTAAGCAAACCTCATGTATCTGTCCTATTGTCTGTTCAGTAAACTGTAGTTGAGACTCAACTGTAATATAATTTGCAGCCCCTAGCAATTGATGAATTCCTATATCTATCCCATCCTCAGCATTCTTCCCAGCTCTTGCAAGGGCTGCTTCCTTCCATAGCATTTGATATCACAAGCATTCTGAAGAGTAAAGACAAATTCTCACTAAAGCTTTCCAATCTGTAGGGGTCCAGCTGTCAGACTCTGCTAGAGCCCTTATCATGCTAATTACAAAATGGGAGTCTGGGCCCTAGTCATTGATTGCCTGCTTGAGATCTTTTAGCAACTTAAAAGGCAAAGGCACTGTGAATTCCTTTTGGTTCTAACAGGATAAGACATCTTGCATTCTAAATCTTCTTCTGCAATCCCTCTTCCTACTCTGGAGAGTAAAGGTGCTTTCCTATACTTTGCTTCTTTACATCTATTCTCTGAGCTACTCTTTTCAATCTGGATATCTTGGAGTTCCACTTCCTGAACTTCACCTTCTGTGCTAGCTCTCCTAGTTTGCATTTCTTTGGAGCTAATCTCTCTACCTTCAGGGCTGGCTTGCTTGATTGTTTTACAATCTCTGGCCTTTCTTACACTAAATTCCAGCAGGAGAGCAGTTGCTTTTACTATGTCCCCTTCTGACTCAGGCTCATTCTTTTAGCTCTGCCTAAAATCTTCTCATCTGCCTGAAACCCGTTCTCACTGCTTCTCATCTGATTTAAATTTGGGCATCTTAGACGTTGCCTGTTCTGCTTCTTGGCTTTCTCTACCTTTGAAAGCAAGGGAGCTTCCTGGGATTGTTTAATAGCCATGCTTTGGATCTTGCAATCCACTGCCTCTAGTACTGTATCACCTTTAAACCTTCGGAGTCTGCAGTCTCGCGAGAGCATACAGGCTTTGGCAATGAGGTTCTGTTCTAGAATTGGAGGCTTTAGATAACAAACCAATCCCTGCCTTTTCAGTTTTTCCTAAAGTTTCATAACCTAAATCATGCTTATTCACAGACACTTTAGCTTGCTTTTCTAGATTTGAATAGACACAAGACTTCTCACTAGACTGTTCATCCTTATTCTCTTCCTCCTGCAAAAGTTTTAAAACCATCTTAACTTGTACCCACAGAGACCACTTCTCCATAGGGATACTCTCCCCATCTCTGTGCTTCCTTTAAGTTGACAATGACCTCCTCCCAGGTCTCTAAATCAAAAGTTCCTTCCTCTGAGAACCATGAATTATACCTTTTTACTACTTTTAGAAAACATTGTATCTTTTTCTTCGTTACTTTTACACCTTGTCTTTTCAGTAAGTAGAGAGCATGGTACCATAAGTTTCAGGTTTACTTTTACCTTGCTCCCATTATCCTCTTTAAAATTCTAATTCACTATTTCCACTACTTCTCTGTCAATCCCCACACCGGATCCTCACTTCACACAATTTTCAAATTCACTCTACATACCAATGGGGCCATATAATTGTTATATGGGATATAACTCATATTGTCCCACGTTGTGCGCCATTTGTCTGGGGAAGCCCGCCTTGTGCTGGGGCTCCAGCCTCCAGCCCAGTCCTTGAGCCTCCTGCCTGGTCTCCATCCCACCTCCCTTCATCCACACTGAGCGTGGACCTGGCTGGTAAGATCATGGCCATCCAGGAGGTGAGCATGCTACCATGAATTGTGTCTGACTGCATTATTGTAATGTCTCTTCTATCGCTCATGCTCCCGGTGACTTTAATATAATATTTATATATCTCAACCATACAATTGTGCTTATTGAACCCAAGATTACTGGTGGGGGGCTGGCACCCCAACTCATACCACAGTACATACCATTTGTCTAGTTCTTCAATGCTTCCTCTCCCGCTCACTCCCTCCAACTATCATGACCTCAGCTCTACCTTACAAAGCCGGCTAGACCAGAGCATGTACACTGGTACAGATAAGAACTCTCAACACACAGAATCCAGGACAGATAAACCCTTCAGGAACAGTAATGGAAGTAGTGATAACATGAGGGTAGGGATGAGATAGAGGGAACTGATAGCAATGATTGATGTATTAACACTCACACCCCAGGGGGACAAGCAACAGAAACATTGGTGAAGTGAGACCTTGGACATTGTAAAATATGAAAGTATAATTTATCAAGGTTTCATGAGGGTGGGAGAGTGGGAGAGAAGGGGGAAAAAGGAGCTGATACCAAGGGGTCAAGTATAAAGAAAATGATGATGGTACCGTAGGTACAAATGTGCTTGATACAATTGATGTATGCATTGTTATAAGTGGTGTAAGAGCCCCCGATAAAATGACTCAATTTTTTAAAAGTGTTTAGGTAGATCTTGATGGAGGATAGATTGAGAAACAATAGTTTCAGAATTTGATAATTTTGCTTAATAATCAAACTGAAAACTCACTGCCATTGCATCTTTTGTGACTCACAGCAACCCTGACTTTCAGCAACCCTATTGGACAGGGTAGAGCAGCCCCTGTGAGTTTCTGAGACTGCAACTCTTTACAGGGGTAGAAAGCCCTAACGTTTCTCTCTCAGAGCGGGTGGTGGTTTTGAACTATGTGGGTAGCAGCCAAGTGAAAACCACTATGCCACCAGGGCTCCCTGTGCCACATAGCGGGAGCTGTTGTTTTCCCAAACATTCACTTGGCTATTTCTTTTATAAGAAGCCAAGTAATTTGGCAGCTTATTTCTGTTCCAGTTTTCTTATATAGAAAATGTGGTGACAGTGTGAACCTGTTTGTTGTAGTTTATGTGAACATAATTGAGTGATCTAGACCAAGTGAGCTAGACCAAGTGAGCTGACTGGTCAAAAATCAGACCTGTGGATTGCCAAATTGGTTCTGCTGAGATTGGGGCTTTCCTGGATCCACAGGCTTCCTCCAAGCTGTGTCCGAGAAGCTCTGCATTTTAGAGCTACATTTTATAGTTGAAAGAGAGGCCTAAGGAGGGAGGGAGTCCTTAAGCTCTAAGACCTTAATGCTGTCATTGCTGTCCTCTTTTAGTGTACCTGCAGTTTCCACACTGCAGTGGGAACCATTGAAACAGCTGTTCTCATTCTCTGAGATGGTGTGCCACCCCACTCCATACCACCACCACCTCATCCCTTTCTCTTATTGTAGAGATAATGCCCCTTCCATATGTATCTCAGATATTCAATTAATGAAGAAAGACAAAAGTAGGAGAAATGATTTAGATGAAGGAGACCATAAGCATGAGGCCATAATGGGGTCCAAAGGCTGTGTGGCCATGTCGCTAATTATAGAAATGGATGAAATCTGCCACAAAAATGTGATTGGAGGCAGAGCAATTCATCACTCTCTCAGGCAGGACTACATAAGTGAGAATGGGGCCATTATGGAGACCTGGAGACGATCACAGATTAGAAAGGCTTACTGGATTTGTTCTGGGGCCTTCCGACCACTATAACTCATGACCACAGGGTCTTAGACTTTCCCAATTTCCATTGAGGACCTTCCCAGGGAAGTCCCAGAGGGCAGATTGCTCCTCTCTGCTCTGGCTAGTTGTTGTTGCGTGCCATTGAGGACACTTGGACTCGTCGTGACCTCACATACAACCGAATGAAACACTGTAGGGTCGTGCACCATCCTCACAATTGTTCCTGTGCCTGAACCACCGATGAAGCCACTGAGTCCATCCACTTCTTCGAGGACCTCCTCTGTTTCATGGCTTCTCCACTGTACCAAATAGGATGTCCTTCTCCAGGGACTGGTCTCTCCTGACAACATGTCCAAAGTATGTAAGATGGCGTCTTGCCATCCTTGCCTCTAAGCAGCACTCTGGCCTTATTTCTTCTGATACAGATTGGTCAGTCCTTCAGCAGTCCATGGTACTGTCAGTAGTCTTCTGGTGGACCACAATTCGATGCATCTGTTCTTCTACAGCCTTCCTTATTCAGTGTCTAACTTTCACATGCATATGATGCAATGGAAAATAGCATGGCTTAGGTCATGTGCACCTTAGTCCTTAGAGTAACATCATTGTTCTTCAACACTATAAAGAGGTTTTCTGCAGCAGATTTACCCATTACAATACATCTTTTGATCTCCTGACTGCTGTTTCTATGAACATTGATAGTGGATCTAAGCAAGACAAAATCCTTGACAACTGAAGCCCTTTTCTCTGTTTATCACCTATTGGTCCAGTTTTGGGGATTTTGGTCTTCCTTATATTGAATTGTAACCCATATTGAAGGCTGCAATCCTTGATCTTCAGCAAGTAGTTCAATTCCTCCTCATTGTCAGCAAACAAATGGTGTCATATATGCACACAAGCAGGCTCCCAAAAGTTAGTGGAACAAGGAATCAAAAGAGAATGGAATTTTTCAGGGACTTTTTGAAATACCAGTGTGTGTGTGTGTGTGTGTGTGTGTGTGTATGTGAGAGAGAGAGAGAGAGAGAGAGAGAGAGAGAGAGAGAGAGAGAGAGAGAGAGAGATGTGGGCATAAAACAAACATCAAGCAACATAAGGGAGAATGCTGTTGGCTGCTGTTGAACTGATTCCGGTGCGCATGCACAGTGACCTGCTGTGTGCACCATAGTGACCCCTCAGAAGCAGATCATCAAGCCTACCTTTCAACTGAAATTCTGAGAATTCACAATTTTCAGAAGTATGTGGATAACAGTGAAAGCCAAAATTCTATTTGCACAGTCCCCACGTGGATTAAGCTTCCAGTGAATTCCTTCAGACCATTGACCAGGGATGTGAACACTCTTGCCACCAGGCAGAGGGCATTGGAAAGTGGATTACCCCTTAGGCAGCCCATGGTGGGGCTTAGAGACTTGCCTAAGTGTATCCTTGAATCGAGGCTGCCATTCTGGGCTGCACAGTCATGAGTCATGCCCCCAAAGCCTTGGTTGTTTGGCCCTGGACCACTCTTGTAAACTGTCCTGTTTAACACAGGTCCCAATCCTTGTCCTATTCTTGCTTCTGTAGTCCCACCTGGAACTGTGATGTTGGGATCTGCCGCCATGTCCTTTCAAGTCTGTGAATCTCAGATAACCCTTACATATCAATAAGACCTCTTGCTAATAGTTTCCCTCCCCTCATCTCGATGGCATGTGTTTGTCCTGTTTAAGATTTAATAAATTATCTTTGAGATTTGGGATATCCTCTTACCCTAAAACACAAGGCATCTCTGGGTGTATTCCAGCTGCCAACTTTTTAGGTAGTAGTCAAGAAGTTAGCTGTTATGTCACCCAGGAAGCTGGGGAAAGGATGATCACCAGAACAAATCCATTATTCCCTCCACTCGCTTCCTAGCCTTTGAATCTCCACCTTGGAGGCAACTATGGCCTTTCTGTTTCTTTTTGATGATCATGTACGTATGTCCAAGTAAAGCTTACTTTTTACTCTTTTGTATCGCCTATTTCATTAAATATTATATTTTGGAGATTCTTCCAAATGGATTCATACAGAATGACCTCATTCATTTAAGAGTGCATGCTGTTACACAATACAGCTATGATAAAATGCATCTAACCAACCTCTCTTTTTTCTCTGTGTATTTTACCAATTTTCCAGTCAAAATTGACCATATCTGAGTTTGCTTTCAGGGACACCTTAAGTCTAGTACCCCTTGAATCCTAGGGCCTGGAGTCCTCCTCCTCTTCAGAACCAATCTCTGTGCAGGTGTGCTGGTATGTGAACTGTGAACCCTCTCCCTAAAATCAAAAAATAAAACCCAAACTCACTGTCATCAAGTCACTGTTGACTTGCAGTGACCCTCTGAGTTTCTGAAACTCTGTCTATGGTAGTAGAAAAACCAGTCTTTCTCAGAGCTGCTGGTAGTTTTGAACTGCCAACCATGTGGATCACAGCATAACTGTTAGGTTTCTCGGGTGGGAAATACCTCAGTTCTTGACATCACAGGAGAAAGAATTCATGTCGAAGACTGATTGTTGATCCAAATGGGTTTGTATTAAGGAGAGAAGGTGATAGAGGAGAAGAGAAGAGAAAGAGAGGAGAGAGGGGGAAGGGGGAAAGAAAGGATTGAGAGAGAGAGAGAGAGAGAGAGAAAGAGAGAGAGAGAGACCCCACAGAAAAACAGGGAGGTGGTCTCCAGGTTCGGCCTTTAGTGGCTTCGGCTGGGAGGCGTGGTTGACATTATTGGTTGACCCCATTGGCTGAATTAAGCCCACCTGTCCTGGTTTGCACCCACCTAAGTGCACTGCCTCCCTGCCTCATGTGCCTGAATTTGGAGCCTGCCCAGTAGACACCCTGGTCCCAGCTCTAGCTACCTAACATAAAACTACACCATAACACTACTCCCTCCTAAACAGCATAGCTAAAAATATGAGTTGAGCAGAGAAATTGGTTCTTAAAAGAATGCCTTCGCTTACAACCGATTGTCATTTTAAATTTCACTTGATGGTGTAGAGAGAACCAAGAGATCATTCCATCCCTCAGATTACTTGTAAACTACTGCAGAAACCTCAGGAAAGCCAGCAATTGCCTGCAAGACTGAGGTAAGAATCTCAAGGTTGACTCCCAAAACCATACGCATTGCTATAGAGTTGATTCTGACCCATAGCAACCTTACACAGGACAGGGTAGAACTACCTCTGAGTTTCCAAGTCTGAAACTCTCTATTTTTGTAAATCATTTTATTGGGGGCTCTTACAGGTCTTATAACAATCCATACATCAATTTTGTCAAGCACATTTGTACATATGTTGCAATCATCATTTTCTTTGTATGTGAGCCCTTGGTATCAACTCCTTTTATTTCCCTCCCTCCCAACCCTCCCTACCTCATGAACACTTGATAAATTATTAATTATTATTTTTCATATTGTACAGAATCCGCTGTCTCCATTCACCCAAGTTCTTGTTGTTCATGCCCCCCAGTCACCCCCTGGGGAGCGGCGTGGTTATACAGTGATCATTGCAGTCAGTTCCCCCTTTCACACCCCACCTCTCCCCCACCCTCATGGTATCACTACTCCCATTACTGTTCCTAGGGGGTTTATCTGTCCTGAATTCTGTGTGTCCAGAGCTCTTATCTGCACCAGTGTACATGCTTTGGTCTAGCCGGATTTGTAAGGTAGAACTGGAGTCATGATAGTGGGGTGAGGGCTGGGAGAGTCTGTAACTCTTTATAGGAGTAGAAAGCTTCACAGGAAAGTGAATTTGAGGCTGAGACCTTGGGAAAAGTTTGGTCAAGATAAACAGATGTGGAGTGGTGTAGGGAAGGAAAGATTAAAAATAACCTGGTCCAGGATCCTCACAAATTTTAAGTTCATTTGACGCTCCCTAGGGAGGAAGGAGGAAGAGCTATCAGCAGGCAGGCTGTGTCATGCCTACAGCCTCTACAAAAATGCTTCCTGACTCTTCTCAGAAATTCTGCCAGGTGCTACCAGCCTCCTGAGTCTGAGAATGGTTCCTCTATGTTCTTATGAAGCTGAGGAAGGTTGGCACAAAAATATTTGGGAATCCAAGGAGCATGGTGAGGTCATTTCAGGGGGTCATGAGGAATGACTAGTAGGGATTTCAGCCAAATTAAAGGGCTTAGCAATTTGAATACCAGCTGACTCTGACCTTGATCAAGCCTCTTTACCTTTCTGGGTCAATTAAAAAAATTATTTTTTACCAGGTTTCTACTATATGTCAGATATGGGGAAGCAGTAGACAAACCAATAGAAGCTAGGAAATTTGATCCCACCTGTACAGATGTTGCTTCTAAAGACAGCATTCTTTATGTATGAGTTTGCCAGTAGTAATAATTGTCGTTAATCGTGCACTCTTGCCTGAAGAAAAATCCAAGAATCTGTGTCTTTGTACCTCCCTTTTGACACCCTCAAGGAACCCAGTGGTGCTGTGAGGAAGGCATTGGCCTGCTAACCCAAATACTGGCAGTTCAAACCCACCTGATGCTCCAAAGAAGATGAGACTGTCTGTTCCCCTGAAGATATATCCTTTTGGAAACCCCACAGAGCAACTCTACTCTGTCCTATGAGAGTCAGAATAGACTAGTGAGGACAGTAGATGTGGTTTGGGTTTGGTTTCAACACCTCCTCCCTGATCTACCTCATTACATCACAGTGCCTTAATCAGCTCCCCAAGCTGGTTTGTTTTTATGGCAGATTTTCTTTCTCTCCCCAAGTGCCTGATTGTGGGAAACAGAGGGATTTCTCCCAAGCTGTCTACCCCAAATATATTCCAAACTCAGCTGCTTGCAAATGACTATGCACTTGGAGGTCATCAGGAATAGATCAGGGGTCATTCTCCCTAAGAGTTATCAGCTATCTAGTGCAAGCAGACACCACTGCTTATCCCACAACAAGTAGGATTCACTCCCTTCTGATAAGGATAGTAGTTGTCTGTTTCCTTGTAGGAGACACCAGAGAGGTCAAACCCATCCAAAGATGACCAAGGTTAGGCTGCCATCCTAAAACTAGAATCAGCCCATCTTGTCACATGTATACCCCCCAATCTCTACTCTTGCTATTGCATTTCCATAGACCATCCCCTCTCATTACTGTATCACCTATAGCACATCCCCTTCCTGTGACATGGGTCCTCACCTGTCATTAGGGGGCTTGCATGCCCCCAGAGTTCTGTCTTGGTTAACTTCACTCATTCCCTCTATGCTGGCTTTAGGGGAAGTTAATGGGAGGGCTAGGCCCCCCTGAATGCCCTAAGGAAATGACCCGGCATCCACAGTTAACAAACCTTTTTCCTTCCATTTCTAATTCCATGTGGGGGCGCTGTTTCTCCACAACAGCAGTCCAGAAGACTGCTTGATTTATAGGGTGGTCAAACTTCTCAAGTACTCTTTCCTGATAGGTATAAATTTTTACTCTAGAAATGCAAGGAAGGGAAAATTGGCTTAAGCGATCCTACATTTTTACAAACCATGGTATATCAGAACTCATTACTGCCTTAATTTCTTCTTCACAATCCTGACCAATAACTCCAGCAACACATTGAGAATTTATGTTGGACTTTCTTTTTTTTTTTTTTTTTTGGACTTTCTTAATAAACATCCTATAGTTCTTTTAGGTAGTGGACCCCAATTACTGCTCTTCATTTCTGATTCAATCACAGTTTTGGGTTTTTTCTTACAACTCTTATCAACTCCAGTATCAATTTTAATTTCTTGAGTACTAAGGTTAAATCTTCCTGATAGAAACTGTATTAATCTTTCAATAAGAGGTCCCTGCTTTTGAGGATCAAGCTCCTGTGAAGGCTTCTGAGCCATCTCTTGGTTATTCAAACCAACTGCAGTGAGAACAGAGACTAGGTTTTTGCCTCTTTGGCTAGGTCTGTTCTCCTGCTGTGAGGCTGCTAGATAAAGGCGATTTCTCTCAAAGATCTTCTTTGCTCCAGTAGGCAGACACCTTGCCTACCACGCTCTGCTATGAGGGCTCTGCATCAAGCTTCTTCCACTATTTTCCCGCCGGGAAGTCTTTGCTAATGGCGACCCTTCACTGTTGATTTTTGAACGACATTGGCTCGCCCAATGAGTTCCCTTCCTACAATGGAGGCAGAGTTCAGGTTCGTTTAAACCCGATCTCCATGGTCCTGGCCCATGCTCTGACATTGGCCGCAGCCTGCTCTGCCTACACTCTTTTGAAGATGACTTGTCTTCCCACAACTAAAGCACTTTCTTCCAGGTCTGATATAGTTTGCCAATGAAGCTGCCATGAGGTCTGCCTTGTATTCCTCTGCCTCTACATTCCTGCATATCCTAAAATAACCCAGCAAAGTGCCCTGTTCGCTGTAGGGATGCAAGGCATTTTTACAGTGCTTATTAGAGAAATCATAAGATAGCTTGTGCACTAGGTCTCTTACTGCCTGAACATTCTTCACACATTTGGAAATAGCATCTTCCAGTCGGGACACAAAGTCAGCGTAACGCTCATCATTCTGTTGTCTTATAGCCCTGTAACGCGGCGTTCTCTCTTCTGATGGAATTATCTTTTCCCAGGCCCTTAAGCAAACCTCATGTATCTGTCCTATTGTCTGTTCAGTAAACTGTAGTTGAGACTCAACTGTAATATAATTTGCAGCCCCTAGCAATTGATGAATTCCTATATCTATCCCATCCTCAGCATTCTTCCCAGCTCTTGCAAGGGCTGCTTCCTTCCATAGCATTTGATATCACAAGCATTCTGAAGAGTAAAGACAAATTCTCACTAAAGCTTTCCAATCTGTAGGGGTCCAGCTGTCAGACTCTGCTAGAGCCCTTATCATGCTAATTACAAAATGGGAGTCTGGGCCCTAGTCATTGATTGCCTGCTTGAGATCTTTTAGCAACTTAAAAGGCAAAGGCACTGTGAATTCCTTTTGGTTCTAACAGGATAAGACATCTTGCATTCTAAATCTTCTTCTGCAATCCCTCTTCCTACTCTGGAGAGTAAAGGTGCTTTCCTATACTTTGCTTCTTTACATCTATTCTCTGAGCTACTCTTTTCAATCTGGATATCTTGGAGTTCCACTTCCTGAACTTCACCTTCTGTGCTAGCTCTCCTAGTTTGCATTTCTTTGGAGCTAATCTCTCTACCTTCAGGGCTGGCTTGCTTGATTGTTTTACAATCTCTGGCCTTTCTTACACTAAATTCCAGCAGGAGAGCAGTTGCTTTTACTATGTCCCCTTCTGACTCAGGCTCATTCTTTTAGCTCTGCCTAAAATCTTCTCATCTGCCTGAAACCCGTTCTCACTGCTTCTCATCTGATTTAAATTTGGGCATCTTAGACGTTGCCTGTTCTGCTTCTTGGCTTTCTCTACCTTTGAAAGCAAGGGAGCTTCCTGGGATTGTTTAATAGCCATGCTTTGGATCTTGCAATCCACTGCCTCTAGTACTGTATCACCTTTAAACCTTCGGAGTCTGCAGTCTCGCGAGAGCATACAGGCTTTGGCAATGAGGTTCTGTTCTAGAATTGGAGGCTTTAGATAACAAACCAATCCCTGCCTTTTCAGTTTTTCCTAAAGTTTCATAACCTAAATCATGCTTATTCACAGACACTTTAGCTTGCTTTTCTAGATTTGAATAGACACAAGACTTCTCACTAGACTGTTCATCCTTATTCTCTTCCTCCTGCAAAAGTTTTAAAACCATCTTAACTTGTACCCACAGAGACCACTTCTCCATAGGGATACTCTCCCCATCTCTGTGCTTCCTTTAAGTTGACAATGACCTCCTCCCAGGTCTCTAAATCAAAAGTTCCTTCCTCTGAGAACCATGAATTATACCTTTTTACTACTTTTAGAAAACATTGTATCTTTTTCTTCGTTACTTTTACACCTTGTCTTTTCAGTAAGTAGAGAGCATGGTACCATAAGTTTCAGGTTTACTTTTACCTTGCTCCCATTATCCTCTTTAAAATTCTAATTCACTATTTCCACTACTTCTCTGTCAATCCCCACACCGGATCCTCACTTCACACAATTTTCAAATTCACTCTACATACCAATGGGGCCATATAATTGTTATATGGGATATAACTCATATTGTCCCACGTTGTGCGCCATTTGTCTGGGGAAGCCCGCCTTGTGCTGGGGCTCCAGCCTCCAGCCCAGTCCTTGAGCCTCCTGCCTGGTCTCCATCCCACCTCCCTTCATCCACACTGAGCGTGGACCTGGCTGGTAAGATCATGGCCATCCAGGAGGTGAGCATGCTACCATGAATTGTGTCTGACTGCATTATTGTAATGTCTCTTCTATCGCTCATGCTCCCGGTGACTTTAATATAATATTTATATATCTCAACCATACAATTGTGCTTATTGAACCCAAGATTACTGGTGGGGGGCTGGCACCCCAACTCATACCACAGTACATACCATTTGTCTAGTTCTTCAATGCTTCCTCTCCCGCTCACTCCCTCCAACTATCATGACCTCAGCTCTACCTTACAAAGCCGGCTAGACCAGAGCATGTACACTGGTACAGATAAGAACTCTCAACACACAGAATCCAGGACAGATAAACCCTTCAGGAACAGTAATGGAAGTAGTGATAACATGAGGGTAGGGATGAGATAGAGGGAACTGATAGCAATGATTGATGTATTAACACTCACACCCCAGGGGGACAAGCAACAGAAACATTGGTGAAGTGAGACCTTGGACATTGTAAAATATGAAAGTATAATTTATCAAGGTTTCATGAGGGTGGGAGAGTGGGAGAGAAGGGGGAAAAAGGAGCTGATACCAAGGGGTCAAGTATAAAGAAAATGATGATGGTACCGTAGGTACAAATGTGCTTGATACAATTGATGTATGCATTGTTATAAGTGGTGTAAGAGCCCCCGATAAAATGACTCAATTTTTTAAAAGTGTTTAGGTAGATCTTGATGGAGGATAGATTGAGAAACAATAGTTTCAGAATTTGATAATTTTGCTTAATAATCAAACTGAAAACTCACTGCCATTGCATCTTTTGTGACTCACAGCAACCCTGACTTTCAGCAACCCTATTGGACAGGGTAGAGCAGCCCCTGTGAGTTTCTGAGACTGCAACTCTTTACAGGGGTAGAAAGCCCTAACGTTTCTCTCTCAGAGCGGGTGGTGGTTTTGAACTATGTGGGTAGCAGCCAAGTGAAAACCACTATGCCACCAGGGCTCCCTGTGCCACATAGCGGGAGCTGTTGTTTTCCCAAACATTCACTTGGCTATTTCTTTTATAAGAAGCCAAGTAATTTGGCAGCTTATTTCTGTTCCAGTTTTCTTATATAGAAAATGTGGTGACAGTGTGAACCTGTTTGTTGTAGTTTATGTGAACATAATTAATTGAGTGATCTAGACCAAGTGAGCTAGACCAAGTGAGCTGACTGGTCAAAAATCAGACCTGTGGATTGCCAAATTGGTTCTGCTGAGATTGGGGCTTTCCTGGATCCACAGGCTTCCTCCAAGCTGTGTCCGAGAAGCTCTGCATTTTAGAGCTACATTTTATAGTTGAAAGAGAGGCCTAAGGAGGGAGGGAGTCCTTAAGCTCTAAGACCTTAATGCTGTCATTGCTGTCCTCTTTTAGTGTACCTGCAGTTTCCACACTGCAGTGGGAACCATTGAAACAGCTGTTCTCATTCTCTGAGATGGTGTGCCACCCCACTCCATACCACCACCACCTCATCCCTTTCTCTTATTGTAGAGATAATGCCCCTTCCATATGTATCTCAGATATTCAATTAATGAAGAAAGACAAAAGTAGGAGAAATGATTTAGATGAAGGAGACCATAAGCATGAGGCCATAATGGGGTCCATAGGCTGTGTGGCCATGTCGCTAATTATAGAAATGGATGAAATCTGCCACAAAAATGTGATTGGAGGCAGAGCAATTCATCACTCTCTCAGGCAGGACTACATAAGTGAGAATGGGGCCATTATGGAGACCTGGAGACGATCACAGATTAGAAAGGCTTACTGGATTTGTTCTGGGGCCTTCCGACCACTATAACTCATGACCACAGGGTCTTAGACTTTCCCAATTTCCATTGAGGACCTTCCCAGGGAAGTCCCAGAGGGCAGATTGCTCCTCTCTGCTCTGGCTAGTTGTTGTTGCGTGCCATTGAGGACACTTGGACTCGTCGTGACCTCACATACAACCGAATGAAACACTGTAGGGTCGTGCACCATCCTCACAATTGTTCCTCTGCCTGAACCACCGATGAAGCCACTGAGTCCATCCACTTCTTCGAGGACCTCCTCTGTTTCATGGCTTCTCCACTGTACCAAATAGGATGTCCTTCTCCAGGGACTGGTCTCTCCTGACAACATGTCCAAAGTATGTAAGATGGCGTCTTGCCATCCTTGCCTCTAAGCAGCACTCTGGCCTTATTTCTTCTGATACAGATTGGTCAGTCCTTCAGCAGTCCATGGTACTGTCAGTAGTCTTCTGGTGGACCACAATTCGATGCATCTGTTCTTCTACAGCCTTCCTTATTCAGTGTCTAACTTTCACATGCATATGATGCAATGGAAAATAGCATGGCTTAGGTCATGTGCACCTTAGTCCTCAGAGTAACATCATTGTTCTTCAACACTATAAAGAGGTTTTCTGCAGCAGATTTACCCATTACAATACATCTTTTGATCTCCTGACTGCTGTTTCTATGAACATTGATAGTGGATCTAAGCAAGACAAAATCCTTGACAACTGAAGCCCTTTTCTCTGTTTATCACCTATTGGTCCAGTTTTGGGGATTTTGGTCTTCCTTATATTGAATTGTAACCCATATTGAAGGCTGCAATCCTTGATCTTCAGCAAGTAGTTCAATTCCTCCTCATTGTCAGCAAACAAATGGTGTCATATATGCACACAAGCAGGCTCCCAAAAGTTAGTGGAACAAGGAATCAAAAGAGAATGGAATTTTTCAGGGACTTTTTGAAATACCAGTGTGTGTGTGTGTGTGTGTGTGTGTATGTGAGAGAGAGAGAGAGAGAGAGAGAGAGAGAGAGAGAGAGAGAGAGAGAGAGAGAGAGAGAGAGAGAGAGAGAGGAGATGTGGGCATAAAACAAACATCAAGCAACATAAGGGAGAATGCTGTTGGCTGCTGTTGAACTGATTCCGGTGCGCATGCACAGTGACCTGCTGTGTGCACCATAGTGACCCCTCAGAAGCAGATCATCAAGCCTACCTTTCAACTGAAATTCTGAGAATTCACAATTTTCAGAAGTATGTGGATAACAGTGAAAGCCAAAATTCTATTTGCACAGTCCCCACGTGGATTAAGCTTCCAGTGAATTCCTTCAGACCATTGACCAGGGATGTGAACACTCTTGCCACCAGGCAGAGGGCATTGGAAAGTGGATTACCCCTTAGGCAGCCCATGGTGGGGCTTAGAGACTTGCCTAAGTGTATCCTTGAATCGAGGCTGCCATTCTGGGCTGCACAGTCATGAGTCATGCCCCCAAAGCCTTGGTTGTTTGGCCCTGGACCACTCTTGTAAACTGTCCTGTTTAACACAGGTCCCAATCCTTGTCCTATTCTTGCTTCTGTAGTCCCACCTGGAACTGTGATGTTGGGATCTGCCGCCATGTCCTTTCAAGTCTGTGAATCTCAGATAACCCTTACATATCAATAAGACCTCTTGCTAATAGTTTCCCTCCCCTCATCTCGATGGCATGTGTTTGTCCTGTTTAAGATTTAATAAATTATCTTTGAGATTTGGGATATCCTCTTACCCTAAAACACAAGGCATCTCTGGGTGTATTCCAGCTGCCAACTTTTTAGGTAGTAGTCAAGAAGTTAGCTGTTATGTCACCCAGGAAGCTGGGGAAAGGATGATCACCAGAACAAATCCATTATTCCCTCCACTCGCTTCCTAGCCTTTGAATCTCCACCTTGGAGGCAACTATGGCCTTTCTGTTTCTTTTTGATGATCATGTACGCATGTCCAAGTAAAGCTTACTTTTTACTCTTTTGTATCGCCTATTTCATTAAATATTATATTTTGGAGATTCTTCCAAATGGATTCATACAGAATGACCTCATTCATTTAAGAGTGCATGCTGTTACACAATACAGCTATGATAAAATGCATCTAACCAACCTCTCTTTTTTCTCTGTGTATTTTACCAATTTTCCAGTCAAAATTGACCATATCTGAGTTTGCTTTCAGGGACACCTTAAGTCTAGTACCCCTTGAATCCTAGGGCCTGGAGTCCTCCTCCTCTTCAGAACCAATCTCTGTGCAGGTGTGCTGGTATGTGAACTGTGAACCCTCTCCCTAAAATCAAAAAATAAAACCCAAACTCACTGTCATCAAGTCACTGTTGACTTGCAGTGACCCTCTGAGTTTCTGAAACTCTGTCTATGGTAGTAGAAAAACCAGTCTTTCTCAGAGCTGCTGGTAGTTTTGAACTGCCAACCATGTGGATCACAGCATAACTGTTAGGTTTCTCGGGTGGGAAATACCTCAGTTCTTGGCATCACAGGAGAAAGAATTCATGTCGAAGACTGATTGTTGATCCAAATGGGTTTGTATTAAGGAGAGAAGGTGATAGAGGAGAAGAGAAGAGAAAGAGAGGAGAGAGGGGGAAGGGGGAAAGAAAGGATTGAGAGAGAGAGAGAGAGAGAGAGAGAGAGAGAGAGAGAGAGAGAGAGAGAAAGAGAGAGAGAGAGAGAGACCCCACAGAAAAACAGGGAGGTGGTCTCCAGGTTCGGCCTTTAGTGGCTTCGGCTGGGAGGCGTGGTTGACATTATTGGTTGACCCCATTGGCTGAATTAAGCCCACCTGTCCTGGTTTGCACCCACCTAAGTGCACTGCCTCCCTGCCTCATGTGCCTGAATTTGGAGCCTGCCCAGTAGACACCCTGGTCCCAGCTCTAGCTACCTAACATAAAACTACACCATAACACTACTCCCTCCTAAACAGCATAGCTAAAAATATGAGTTGAGCAGAGAAATTGGTTCTTAAAAGAATGCCTTCGCTTACAACCGATTGTCATTTTAAATTTCACTTGATGGTGTAGAGAGAACCAAGAGATCATTCCATCCCTCAGATTACTTGTAAACTACTGCAGAAACCTCAGGAAAGCCAGCAATTGCCTGCAAGACTGAGGTAAGAATCTCAAGGTTGACTCCCAAAACCATACGCATTGCTATAGAGTTGATTCTGACCCATAGCAACCTTACACAGGACAGGGTAGAACTACCTCTGAGTTTCCAAGTCTGAAACTCTCTATTTTTGTAAATCATTTTATTGGGGGCTCTTACAGGTCTTATAACAATCCATACATCAATTTTGTCAAGCACATTTGTACATATGTTGCAATCATCATTTTCTTTGTATGTGAGCCCTTGGTATCAACTCCTTTTATTTCCCTCCCTCCCAACCCTCCCTACCTCATGAACACTTGATAAATTATTAATTATTATTTTTCATATTGTACAGAATCCGCTGTCTCCATTCACCCAAGTTCTTGTTGTTCATGCCCCCCAGTCACCCCCTGGGGAGCGGCGTGGTTATACAGTGATCATTGCAGTCAGTTCCCCCTTTCACACCCCACCTCTCCCCCACCCTCATGGTATCACTACTCCCATTACTGTTCCTAGGGGGTTTATCTGTCCTGAATTCTGTGTGTCCAGAGGTACATGCTTTGGTCTAGCCGGATTTGTAAGGTAGAACTGGAGTCATGATAGTGGGGTGAGGGCTGGGAGAGTCTGTAACTCTTTATAGGAGTAGAAAGCTTCACAGGAAAGTGAATTTGAGGCTGAGACCTTGGGAAAAGTTTGGTCAAGATAAACAGATGTGGAGTGGTGTAGGGAAGGAAAGATTAAAAATAACCTGGTCCAGGATAATTTTAAGTTCATTTGACGCTCCCTAGGGAGGAAGGAGGAAGAGCTATCAGCAGGCAGGCTGTGTCATGCCTACAGCCTCTACAAAAATGCTTCCTGACTCTTCTCAGAAATTCTGCCAGGTGCTACCAGCCTCCTGAGTCTGAGAATGGTTCCTCTATGTTCTTATGAAGCTGAGGAAGGTTGGCACAAAAATATTTGGGAATCCAAGGAGCATGGTGAGGTCATTTCAGGGGGTCATGAGGAATGACTAGTAGGGATTTCAGCCAAATTAAAGGGCTTAGCAATTTGAATACCAGCTGACTCTGACCTTGATCAAGCCTCTTTACCTTTCTGGGTCAATTAAAAAAATTATTTTTTACCAGGTTTCTACTATATGTCAGATATGGGGAAGCAGTAGACAAACCAATAGAAGCTAGGAAATTTGATCCCACCTGTACAGATGTTGCTTCTAAAGACAGCATTCTTTATGTATGAGTTTGCCAGTAGTAATAATTGTCGTTAATCGTGCACTCTTGCCTGAAGAAAAATCCAAGAATCTGTGTCTTTGTACCTCCCTTTTGACACCCTCAAGGAACCCAGTGGTGCTGTGAGGAAGGCATTGGCCTGCTAACCCAAATACTGGCAGTTCAAACCCACCTGATGCTCCAAAGAAGATGAGACTGTCTGTTCCCCTGAAGATATATCCTTTTGGAAACCCCACAGAGCAACTCTACTCTGTCCTATGAGAGTCAGAATAGACTAGTGAGGACAGTAGATGTGGTTTGGGTTTGGTTTCAACACCTCCTCCCTGATCTACCTCATTACATCACAGTGCCTTAATCAGCTCCCCAAGCTGGTTTGTTTTTATGGCAGATTTTCTTTCTCTCCCCAAGTGCCTGATTGTGGGAAACAGAGGGATTTCTCCCAAGCTGTCTACCCCAAATATATTCCAAACTCAGCTGCTTGCAAATGACTATGCACTTGGAGGTCATCAGGAATAGATCAGGGGTCATTCTCCCTAAGAGTTATCAGCTATCTAGTGCAAGCAGACACCACTGCTTATCCCACAACAAGTAGGATTCACTCCCTTCTGATAAGGATAGTAGTTGTCTGTTTCCTTGTAGGAGACACCAGAGAGGTCAAACCCATCCAAAGATGACCAAGGTTAGGCTGCCATCCTAAAACTAGAATCAGCCCATCTTGTCACATGTATACCCCCCAATCTCTACTCTTGCTATTGCATTTCCATAGACCATCCCCTCTCATTACTGTATCACCTATAGCACATCCCCTTCCTGTGACATGGGTCCTCACCTGTCATTAGGGGGCTTGCATGCCCCCAGAGTTCTGTCTTGGTTAACTTCACTCATTCCCTCTATGCTGGCTTTAGGGGAAGTTAATGGGAGGGCTAGGCCCCCCTGAATGCCCTAAGGAAATGACCCGGCATCCACAGTTAACAAACCTTTTTCCTTCCATTTCTAATTCCATGTGGGGGCGCTGTTTCTCCACAACAGCAGTCCAGAAGACTGCTTGATTTATAGGGTGGTCAAACTTCTCAAGTACTCTTTCCTGATAGGTATAAATTTTTACTCTAGAAATGCAAGGAAGGGAAAATTGGCTTAAGCGATCCTACATTTTTACAAACCATGGTATATCAGAACTCATTACTGCCTTAATTTCTTCTTCACAATCCTGACCAATAACTCCAGCAACACATTGAGAATTTATGTTGGACTTTCTTTTTTTTTTTTTTTTTTGGACTTTCTTAATAAACATCCTATAGTTCTTTTAGGTAGTGGACCCCAATTACTGCTCTTCATTTCTGATTCAATCACAGTTTTGGGTTTTTTCTTACAACTCTTATCAACTCCAGTATCAATTTTAATTTCTTGAGTACTAAGGTTAAATCTTCCTGATAGAAACTGTATTAATCTTTCAATAAGAGGTCCCTGCTTTTGAGGATCAAGCTCCTGTGAAGGCTTCTGAGCCATCTCTTGGTTATTCAAACCAACTGCAGTGAGAACAGAGACTAGGTTTTTGCCTCTTTGGCTAGGTCTGTTCTCCTGCTGTGAGGCTGCTAGATAAAGGCGATTTCTCTCAAAGATCTTCTTTGCTCCAGTAGGCAGACACCTTGCCTACCACGCTCTGCTATGAGGGCTCTGCATCAAGCTTCTTCCACTATTTTCCCGCCGGGAAGTCTTTGCTAATGGCGACCCTTCACTGTTGATTTTTGAACGACATTGGCTCGCCCAATGAGTTCCCTTCCTACAATGGAGGCAGAGTTCAGGTTCGTTTAAACCCGATCTCCATGGTCCTGGCCCATGCTCTGACACTGGCCGCAGCCTGCTCTGCCTACACTCTTTAGAAGATGACTTGTCTTCCCACAACTAAAGCACTTTCTTCCAGGTCTGATATAGTTTGCCAATGAAGCTGCCATGAGGTCTGCCTTGTATTCCTCTGCCTCTACATTCCTGCATATCCTAAAATAACCCAGCAAAGTGCCCTGTTCGCTGTAGGGATGCAAGGCATTTTTACAGTGCTTATTAGAGAAATCATAAGATAGCTTGTGCACTAGGTCTCTTACTGCCTGAACATTCTTCACACATTTGGAAATAGCATCTTCCAGTCGGGACACAAAGTCAGCGTAACGCTCATCATTCTGTTGTCTTATAGCCCTGTAACGCGGCGTTCTCTCTTCTGATGGAATTATCTTTTCCCAGGCCCTTAAGCAAACCTCATGTATCTGTCCTATTGTCTGTTCAGTAAACTGTAGTTGAGACTCAACTGTAATATAATTTGCAGCCCCTAGCAATTGATGAATTCCTATATCTATCCCATCCTCAGCATTCTTCCCAGCTCTTGCAAGGGCTGCTTCCTTCCATAGCATTTGATATCACAAGCATTCTGAAGAGTAAAGACAAATTCTCACTAAAGCTTTCCAATCTGTAGGGGTCCAGCTGTCAGACTCTGCTAGAGCCCTTATCATGCTAATTACAAAATGGGAGTCTGGGCCCTAGTCATTGATTGCCTGCTTGAGATCTTTTAGCAACTTAAAAGGCAAAGGCACTGTGAATTCCTTTTGGTTCTAACAGGATAAGACATCTTGCATTCTAAATCTTCTTCTGCAATCCCTCTTCCTACTCTGGAGAGTAAAGGTGCTTTCCTATACTTTGCTTCTTTACATCTATTCTCTGAGCTACTCTTTTCAATCTGGATATCTTGGAGTTCCACTTCCTGAACTTCACCTTCTGTGCTAGCTCTCCTAGTTTGCATTTCTTTGGAGCTAATCTCTCTACCTTCAGGGCTGGCTTGCTTGATTGTTTTACAATCTCTGGCCTTTCTTACACTAAATTCCAGCAGGAGAGCAGTTGCTTTTACTATGTCCCCTTCTGACTCAGGCTCATTCTTTTAGCTCTGCCTAAAATCTTCTCATCTGCCTGAAACCCGTTCTCACTGCTTCTCATCTGATTTAAATTTGGGCATCTTAGACGTTGCCTGTTCTGCTTCTTGGCTTTCTCTACCTTTGAAAGCAAGGGAGCTTCCTGGGATTGTTTAATAGCCATGCTTTGGATCTTGCAATCCACTGCCTCTAGTACTGTATCACCTTTAAACCTTCGGAGTCTGCAGTCTCGCGAGAGCATACAGGCTTTGGCAATGAGGTTCTGTTCTAGAATTGGAGGCTTTAGATAACAAACCAATCCCTGCCTTTTCAGTTTTTCCTAAAGTTTCATAACCTAAATCATGCTTATTCACAGACACTTTAGCTTGCTTTTCTAGATTTGAATAGACACAAGACTTCTCACTAGACTGTTCATCCTTATTCTCTTCCTCCTGCAAAAGTTTTAAAACCATCTTAACTTGTACCCACAGAGACCACTTCTCCATAGGGATACTCTCCCCATCTCTGTGCTTCCTTTAAGTTGACAATGACCTCCTCCCAGGTCTCTAAATCAAAAGTTCCTTCCTCTGAGAACCATGAATTATACCTTTTTACTACTTTTAGAAAACATTGTATCTTTTTCTTCGTTACTTTTACACCTTGTCTTTTCAGTAAGTAGAGAGCATGGTACCATAAGTTTCAGGTTTACTTTTACCTTGCTCCCATTATCCTCTTTAAAATTCTAATTCACTATTTCCACTACTTCTCTGTCAATCCCCACACCGGATCCTCACTTCACACAATTTTCAAATTCACTCTACATACCAATGGGGCCATATAATTGTTATATGGGATATAACTCATATTGTCCCACGTTGTGCGCCATTTGTCTGGGGAAGCCCGCCTTGTGCTGGGGCTCCAGCCTCCAGCCCAGTCCTTGAGCCTCCTGCCTGGTCTCCATCCCACCTCCCTTCATCCACACTGAGCGTGGACCTGGCTGGTAAGATCATGGCCATCCAGGAGGTGAGCATGCTACCATGAATTGTGTCTGACTGCATTATTGTAATGTCTCTTCTATCGCTCATGCTCCCGGTGACTTTAATATAATATTTATATATCTCAACCATACAATTGTGCTTATTGAACCCAAGATTACTGGTGGGGGGCTGGCACCCCAACTCATACCACAGTACATACCATTTGTCTAGTTCTTCAATGCTTCCTCTCCCGCTCACTCCCTCCAACTATCATGACCTCAGCTCTACCTTACAAAGCCGGCTAGACCAGAGCATGTACACTGGTACAGATAAGAACTCTCAACACACAGAATCCAGGACAGATAAACCCTTCAGGAACAGTAATGGAAGTAGTGATAACATGAGGGTAGGGATGAGATAGAGGGAACTGATAGCAATGATTGATGTATTAACACTCACACCCCAGGGGGACAAGCAACAGAAACATTGGTGAAGTGAGACCTTGGACATTGTAAAATATGAAAGTATAATTTATCAAGGTTTCATGAGGGTGGGAGAGTGGGAGAGAAGGGGGAAAAAGGAGCTGATACCAAGGGGTCAAGTATAAAGAAAATGATGATGGTACCGTAGGTACAAATGTGCTTGATACAATTGATGTATGCATTGTTATAAGTGGTGTAAGAGCCCCCGATAAAATGACTCAATTTTTTAAAAGTGTTTAGGTAGATCTTGATGGAGGATAGATTGAGAAACAATAGTTTCAGAATTTGATAATTTTGCTTAATAATCAAACTGAAAACTCACTGCCATTGCATCTTTTGTGACTCACAGCAACCCTGACTTTCAGCAACCCTATTGGACAGGGTAGAGCAGCCCCTGTGAGTTTCTGAGACTGCAACTCTTTACAGGGGTAGAAAGCCCTAACGTTTCTCTCTCAGAGCGGGTGGTGGTTTTGAACTATGTGGGTAGCAGCCAAGTGAAAACCACTATGCCACCAGGGCTCCCTGTGCCACATAGCGGGAGCTGTTGTTTTCCCAAACATTCACTTGGCTATTTCTTTTATAAGAAGCCAAGTAATTTGGCAGCTTATTTCTGTTCCAGTTTTCTTATATAGAAAATGTGGTGACAGTGTGAACCTGTTTGTTGTAGTTTATGTGAACATAATTAATTGAGTGATCTAGACCAAGTGAGCTAGACCAAGTGAGCTGACTGGTCAAAAATCAGACCTGTGGATTGCCAAATTGGTTCTGCTGAGATTGGGGCTTTCCTGGATCCACAGGCTTCCTCCAAGCTGTGTCCGAGAAGCTCTGCATTTTAGAGCTACATTTTATAGTTGAAAGAGAGGCCTAAGGAGGGAGGGAGTCCTTAAGCTCTAAGACCTTAATGCTGTCATTGCTGTCCTCTTTTAGTGTACCTGCAGTTTCCACACTGCAGTGGGAACCATTGAAACAGCTGTTCTCATTCTCTGAGATGGTGTGCCACCCCACTCCATACCACCACCACCTCATCCCTTTCTCTTATTGTAGAGATAATGCCCCTTCCATATGTATCTCAGATATTCAATTAATGAAGAAAGACAAAAGTAGGAGAAATGATTTAGATGAAGGAGACCATAAGCATGAGGCCATAATGGGGTCCAAAGGCTGTGTGGCCATGTCGCTAATTATAGAAATGGATGAAATCTGCCACAAAAATGTGATTGGAGGCAGAGCAATTCATCACTCTCTCAGGCAGGACTACATAAGTGAGAATGGGGCCATTATGGAGACATGGAGACGATCACAGATTAGAAAGGCTTACTGGATTTGTTCTGGGGCCTTCCGACCACTATAACTCATGACCATAGGGTCTTAGACTTTCCCAATTTCCATTGAGGACCTTCCCAGGGAAGTCCCAGAGGGCAGATTGCTCCTCTCTGCTCTGGCTAGTTGTTGTTGCGTGCCATTGAGGACACTTGGACTCGTCGTGACCTCACATACAACCGAATGAAACACTGTAGGGTCGTGCACCATCCTCACAATTGTTCCTGTGCCTGAACCACCGATGAAGCCACTGAGTCCATCCACTTCTTCGAGGACCTCCTCTGTTTCATGGCTTCTCCACTGTACCAAATAGGATGTCCTTCTCCAGGGACTGGTCTCTCCTGACAACATGTCCAAAGTATGTAAGATGGCGTCTTGCCATCCTTGCCTCTAAGCAGCACTCTGGCCTTATTTCTTCTGATACAGATTGGTCAGTCCTTCAGCAGTCCATGGTACTGTCAGTAGTCTTCTGGTGGACCACAATTCGATGCATCTGTTCTTCTACAGCCTTCCTTATTCAGTGTCTAACTTTCACATGCATATGATGCAATGGAAAATAGCATGGCTTAGGTCATGTGCACCTTAGTCCTCAGAGTAACATCATTGTTCTTCAACACTATAAAGAGGTTTTCTGCAGCAGATTTACCCATTACAATACATCTTTTGATCTCCTGACTGCTGTTTCTATGAACATTGATAGTGGATCTAAGCAAGACAAAATCCTTGACAACTGAAGCCCTTTTCTCTGTTTATCACCTATTGGTCCAGTTTTGGGGATTTTGGTCTTCCTTATATTGAATTGTAACCCATATTGAAGGCTGCAATCCTTGATCTTCAGCAAGTAGTTCAATTCCTCCTCATTGTCAGCAAACAAATGGTGTCATATATGCACACAAGCAGGCTCCCAAAAGTTAGTGGAACAAGGAATCAAAAGAGAATGGAATTTTTCAGGGACTTTTTGAAATACCAGTGTGTGTGTGTGTGTGTGTGTGTGTATGAGAGAGAGAGAGAGAGAGAGAGAGAGAGAGAGAGAGAGAGAGAGAGAGAGAGAGAGAGAGAGAGAGAGAGAGAGGAGATGTGGGCATAAAACAAACATCAAGCAACATAAGGGAGAATGCTGTTGGCTGCTGTTGAACTGATTCCGGTGCGCATGCACAGTGACCTGCTGTGTGCACCATAGTGACCCCTCAGAAGCAGATCATCAAGCCTACCTTTCAACTGAAATTCTGAGAATTCACAATTTTCAGAAGTATGTGGATAACAGTGAAAGCCAAAATTCTATTTGCACAGTCCCCACGTGGATTAAGCTTCCAGTGAATTCCTTCAGACCATTGACCAGGGATGTGAACACTCTTGCCACCAGGCAGAGGGCATTGGAAAGTGGATTACCCCTTAGGCAGCCCATGGTGGGGCTTAGAGACTTGCCTAAGTGTATCCTTGAATCGAGGCTGCCATTCTGGGCTGCACAGTCATGAGTCATGCCCCCAAAGCCTTGGTTGTTTGGCCCTGGACCACTCTTGTAAACTGTCCTGTTTAACACAGGTCCCAATCCTTGTCCTATTCTTGCTTCTGTAGTCCCACCTGGAACTGTGATGTTGGGATCTGCCGCCATGTCCTTTCAAGTCTGTGAATCTCAGATAACCCTTACATATCAATAAGACCTCTTGCTAATAGTTTCCCTCCCCTCATCTCGATGGCATGTGTTTGTCCTGTTTAAGATTTAATAAATTATCTTTGAGATTTGGAATATCCTCTTACCCTAAAACACAAGGCATCTCTGGGTGTATTCCAGCTGCCAACTTTTTAGGTAGTAGTCAAGAAGTTAGCTGTTATGTCACCCAGGAAGCTGGGGAAAGGATGATCACCAGAACAAATCCATTATTCCCTCCACTCGCTTCCTAGCCTTTGAATCTCCACCTTGGAGGCAACTATGGCCTTTCTGTTTCTTTTTGATGATCATGTACGCATGTCCAAGTAAAGCTTACTTTTTACTCTTTTGTATCGCCTATTTCATTAAATATTATATTTTGGAGATTCTTCCAAATGGATTCATACAGAATGACCTCATTCATTTAAGAGTGCATGCTGTTACACAATACAGCTATGATAAAATGCATCTAACCAACCTCTCTTTTTTCTCTGTGTATTTTACCAATTTTCCTGTCAACATTGACCATATCTGAGTTTGCTTTCAGGGACACCTTAAGTCTAGTACCCCTTGAATCCTAGGGCCTGGAGTCCTCCTCCTCTTCAGAACCAATCTCTGTGCAGGTGTGCTGGTATGTGAACTGTGAACCCTCTCCCTAAAATCAAAAAATAAAACCCAAACTCACTGTCATCAAGTCACTGTTGACTTGCAGTGACCCTCTGAGTTTCTGAAACTCTGTCTATGGTAGTAGAAAAACCAGTCTTTCTCAGAGCTGCTGGTAGTTTTGAACTGCCAACCATGTGGATCACAGCATAACTGTTAGGTTTCTCGGGTGGGAAATACCTCAGTTCTTGGCATCACAGGAGAAAGAATTCATGTCGAAGACTGATTGTTGATCCAAATGGGTTTGTATTAAGGAGAGAAGGTGATAGAGGAGAAGAGAAGAGAAAGAGAGGAGAGAGGGGGAAGGGGGAAAGAAAGGATTGAGAGAGAGAGAGAGAGAGAGAGAGAGAGAGAGAGAGAGAGAGAGAGAAAGAGAGAGAGAGAGAGAGACCCCACAGAAAAACAGGGAGGTGGTCTCCAGGTTCGGCCTTTAGTGGCTTCGGCTGGGAGGCGTGGTTGACATTATTGGTTGACCCCATTGGCTGAATTAAGCCCACCTGTCATGGTTTGCACCCACCTAAGTGCACTGCCTCCCTGCCTCATGTGCCTGAATTTGGAGCCTGCCCAGTAGACACCCTGGTCCCAGCTCTAGCTACCTAACATAAAACTACACCATAACACTACTCCCTCCTAAACAGCATAGCTAAAAATATGAGTTGAGCAGAGAAATTGGTTCTTAAAAGAATGCCTTCGCTTACAACCGATTGTCATTTTAAATTTCACTTGATGGTGTAGAGAGAACCAAGAGATCATTCCATCCCTCAGATTACTTGTAAACTACTGCAGAAACCTCAGGAAAGCCAGCAATTGCCTGCAAGACTGAGGTAAGAATCTCAAGGTTGACTCCCAAAACCATACGCATTGCTATAGAGTTGATTCTGACCCATAGCAACCTTACACAGGACAGGGTAGAACTACCTCTGAGTTTCCAAGTCTGAAACTCTCTATTTTTGTAAATCATTTTATTGGGGGCTCTTACAGGTCTTATAACAATCCATACATCAATTTTGTCAAGCACATTTGTACATATGTTGCAATCATCATTTTCTTTGTATGTGAGCCCTTGGTATCAACTCCTTTTATTTCCCTCCCTCCCAACCCTCCCTACCTCATGAACACTTGATAAATTATTAATTATTATTTTTCATATTGTACAGAATCCGCTGTCTCCATTCACCCAAGTTCTTGTTGTTCATGCCCCCCAGTCACCCCCTGGGGAGCGGCGTGGTTATACAGTGATCATTGCAGTCAGTTCCCCCTTTCACACCCCACCTCTCCCCCACCCTCATGGTATCACTACTCCCATTACTGTTCCTAGGGGGTTTATCTGTCCTGAATTCTGTGTGTCCAGAGCTCTTATCTGCACCAGTGTACATGCTTTGGTCTAGCCGGATTTGTAAGGTAGAACTGGAGTCATGATAGTGGGGTGAGGGCTGGGAGAGTCTGTAACTCTTTATAGGAGTAGAAAGCTTCACAGGAAAGTGAATTTGAGGCTGAGACCTTGGGAAAAGTTTGGTCAAGATAAACAGATGTGGAGTGGTGTAGGGAAGGAAAGATTAAAAATAACCTGGTCCAGGATCCTCACAAATTTTAAGTTCATTTGACGCTCCCTAGGGAGGAAGGAGGAAGAGCTATCAGCAGGCAGGCTGTGTCATGCCTACAGCCTCTACAAAAATGCTTCCTGACTCTTCTCAGAAATTCTGCCAGGTGCTACCAGCCTCCTGAGTCTGAGAATGGTTCCTCTATGTTCTTATGAAGCTGAGGAAGGTTGGCACAAAAATATTTGGGAATCCAAGGAGCATGGTGAGGTCATTTCAGGGGGTCATGAGGAATGACTAGTAGGGATTTCAGCCAAATTAAAGGGCTTAGCAATTTGAATACCAGCTGACTCTGACCTTGATCAAGCCTCTTTACCTTTCTGGGTCAATTAAAAAAATTATTTTTTACCAGGTTTCTACTATATGTCAGATATGGGGAAGCAGTAGACAAACCAATAGAAGCTAGGAAATTTGATCCCACCTGTACAGATGTTGCTTCTAAAGACAGCATTCTTTATGTATGAGTTTGCCAGTAGTAATAATTGTCGTTAATCGTGCACTCTTGCCTGAAGAAAAATCCAAGAATCTGTGTCTTTGTACCTCCCTTTTGACACCCTCAAGGAACCCAGTGGTGCTGTGAGGAAGGCATTGGCCTGCTAACCCAAATACTGGCAGTTCAAACCCACCTGATGCTCCAAAGAAGATGAGACTGTCTGTTCCCCTGAAGATATATCCTTTTGGAAGCCCCACAGAGCAACTCTACTCTGTCCTATGAGAGTCAGAATAGACTAGTGAGGACAGTAGATGTGGTTTGGGTTTGGTTTCAACACCTCCTCCCTGATCTACCTCATTACATCACAGTGCCTTAATCAGCTCCCCAAGCTGGTTTGTTTTTATGGCAGATTTTCTTTCTCTCCCCAAGTGCCTGATTGTGGGAAACAGAGGGATTTCTCCCAAGCTGTCTACCCCAAATATATTCCAAACTCAGCTGCTTGCAAATGACTATGCACTTGGAGGTCATCAGGAATAGATCAGGGGTCATTCTCCCTAAGAGTTATCAGCTATCTAGTGCAAGCAGACACCACTGCTTATCCCACAACAAGTAGGATTCACTCCCTTCTGATAAGGATAGTAGTTGTCTGTTTCCTTGTAGGAGACACCAGAGAGGTCAAACCCATCCAAAGATGACCAAGGTTAGGCTGCCATCCTAAAACTAGAATCAGCCCATCTTGTCACATGTATACCCCCCAATCTCTACTCTTGCTATTGCATTTCCATAGACCATCCCCTCTCATTGCTGTATCACCTATAGCACATCCCCTTCCTGTGACATGGGTCCTCACCTGTCATTAGGGGGCTTGCATGCCCCCAGAGTTCTGTCTTGGTTAACTTCACTCATTCCCTCTATGCTGGCTTTAGGGGAAGTTAATGGGAGGGCTAGGCCCCCCTGAATGCCCTAAGGAAATGACCCGGCATCCACAGTTAACAAACCTTTTTCCTTCCATTTCTAATTCCATGTGGGGGCGCTGTTTCTCCACAACAGCAGTCCAGAAGACTGCTTGATTTATAGGGTGGTCAAACTTCTCAAGTACTCTTTCCTGATAGGTATAAATTTTTACTCTAGAAATGCAAGGAAGGGAAAATTGGCTTAAGCGATCCTACATTTTTACAAACCATGGTATATCAGAACTCATTACTGCTTTAATTTCTTCTTCACAATCCTGACCAATAACTCCAGCAACACATTGAGAATTTATGTTGGACTTTCTTTTTTTTTTTTTTTTGGACTTTCTTAATAAACATCCTATAGTTCTTTTAGGTAGTGGACCCCAATTACTGCTCTTCATTTCTGATTCAATCACAGTTTTGGGTTTTTTCTTACAACTCTTATCAACTCCAGTATCAATTTTAATTTCTTGAGTACTAAGGTTAAATCTTCCTGATAGAAACTGTATTAATCTTTCAATAAGAGGTCCCTGCTTTTGAGGATCAAGCTCCTGTGAAGGCTTCTGAGCCATCTCTTGGTTATTCAAACCAACTGCAGTGAGAACAGAGACTAGGTTTTTGCCTCTTTGGCTAGGTCTGTTCTCCTGCTGTGAGGCTGCTAGATAAAGGCGATTTCTCTCAAAGATCTTCTTTGCTCCAGTAGGCAGACACCTTGCCTACCACGCTCTGCTATGAGGGCTCTGCATCAAGCTTCTTCCACTATTTTCCCGCCGGGAAGTCTTTGCTAATGGCGACCCTTCACTGTTGATTTTTGAACGACATTGGCTCGCCCAATGAGTTCCCTTCCTACAATGGAGGCAGAGTTCAGGTTCGTTTAAACCCGATCTCCATGGTCCTGGCCCATGCTCTGACATTGGCCGCAGCCTGCTCTGCCTACACTCTTTTGAAGATGACTTGTCTTCCCACAACTAAAGCACTTTCTTCCAGGTCTGATATAGTTTGCCAATGAAGCTGCCATGAGGTCTGCCTTGTATTCCTCTGCCTCTACATTCCTGCATATCCTAAAATAACCCAGCAAAGTGCCCTGTTCGCTGTAGGGATGCAAGGCATTTTTACAGTGCTTATTAGAGAAATCATAAGATAGCTTGTGCACTAGGTCTCTTACTGCCTGAACATTCTTCACATATTTGGAAATAGCATCTTCCAGTCGGGACACAAAGTCAGCGTAACGCTCATCATTCTGTTGTCTTATAGCCCTGTAACGAGGAGTTCTCTCTTCTGATGGAATTATCTTTTCCCAGGCCCTTAAGCAAACCTCATGTATCTGTCCTATTGTCTGTTCAGTAAACTGTAGTTGAGACTCAACTGTAATATAATTTGCAGCCCCTAGCAATTGACGAATTCCTATATCTATCCCATCCTCAGCATTCTTCCCAGCTCTTGCAAGGGCTGCTTCCTTCCATAGCATTTGATATCACAAGCATTCTGAAGAGTAAAGACAAATTCTCACTAAAGCTTTCCAATCTGTAGGGGTCCAGCTGTCAGACTCTGCTAGAGCCCTTATCATGCTAATTACAAAATGGGAGTCTGGGCCCTAGTCATTGATTGCCTGCTTGAGATCTTTTAGCAACTTAAAAGGCAAAGGCACTGTGAATTCCTTTTGGTTCTAACAGGATAAGACATCTTGCATTCTAAATCTTCTTCTGCAATCCCTCTTCCTACTCTGGAGAGTAAAGGTGCTTTCCTATACTTTGCTTCTTTACATCTATTCTCTGAGCTACTCTTTTCAATCTGGATATCTTGGAGTTCCACTTCCTGAACTTCACCTTCTGTGCTAGCTCTCCTAGTTTGCATTTCTTTGGAGCTAATCTCTCTACCTTCAGGGCTGGCTTGCTTGATTGTTTTACAATCTCTGGCCTTTCTTACACTAAATTCCAGCAGGAGAGCAGTTGCTTTTACTATGTCCCCTTCTGACTCAGGCTCATTCTTTTAGCTCTGCCTAAAATCTTCTCATCTGCCTGAAACCCGTTCTCACTGCTTCTCATCTGATTTAAATTTGGGCATCTTAGACGTTGCCTGTTCTGCTTCTTGGCTTTCTCTACCTTTGAAAGCAAAGGAGCTTCCTGGGATTGTTTAATAGCCATGCTTTGGATCTTGCAATCCACTGCCTCTAGTACTGTATCACCTTTAAACCTTCGGAGTCTGCAGTCTCGCGAGAGCATACAGGCTTTGGCAATGAGGTTCTGTTCTAGAATTGGAGGCTTTAGATAACAAACCAATCCCTGCCTTTTCAGTTTTTCCTAAAGTTTCATAACCTAAATCATGCTTATTCACAGACACTTTAGCTTGCTTTTCTAGATTTGAATAGACACAAGACTTCTCACTAGACTGTTCATCCTTATTCTCTTCCTCCTGCAAAAGTTTTAAAACCATCTTAACTTGTACCCACAGAGACCACTTCTCCATAGGGATACTCTCCCCATCTCTGTGCTTCCTTTAAGTTGACAATGACCTCCTCCCAGGTCTCTAAATCAAAAGTTCCTTCCTCTGAGAACCATGAATTATACCTTTTTACTACTTTTAGAAAACATTGTATCTTTTTCTTCGTTACTTTTACACCTTGTCTTTTCAGTAAGTAGAGAGCATGGTACCATAAGTTTCAGGTTTACTTTTACCTTGCTCCCATTATCCTCTTTAAAATTCTAATTCACTATTTCCACTACTTCTCTGTCAATCCCCACACCGGATCCTCACTTCACACAATTTTCAAATTCACTCTACATACCAATGGGGCCATATAATTGTTATATGGGATATAACTCATATTGTCCCACGTTGTGCGCCATTTGTCTGGGGAAGCCCGCCTTGTGCTGGGGCTCCAGCCTCCAGCCCAGTCCTTGAGCCTCCTGCCTGGTCTCCATCCCACCTCCCTTCATCCACACTGAGCGTGGACCTGGCTGGTAAGATCATGGCCATCCAGGAGGTGAGCATGCTACCATGAATTGTGTCTGACTGCATTATTGTAATGTCTCTTCTATCGCTCATGCTCCCGGTGACTTTAATATAATATTTATATATCTCAACCATACAATTGTGCTTATTGAACCCAAGATTACTGGTGGGGGGCTGGCACCCCAACTCATACCACAGTACATACCATTTGTCTAGTTCTTCAATGCTTCCTCTCCCGCTCACTCCCTCCAACTATCATGACCTCAGCTCTACCTTACAAAGCCGGCTAGACCAGAGCATGTACACTGGTACAGATAAGAACTCTCAACACACAGAATCCAGGACAGATAAACCCTTCAGGAACAGTAATGGAAGTAGTGATAACATGAGGGTAGGGATGAGATAGAGGGAACTGATAGCAATGATTGATGTATTAACACTCACACCCCAGGGGGACAAGCAACAGAAACATTGGTGAAGTGAGACCTTGGACATTGTAAAATATGAAAGTATAATTTATCAAGGTTTCATGAGGGTGGGAGAGTGGGAGAGAAGGGGGAAAAAGGAGCTGATACCAAGGGGTCAAGTATAAAGAAAATGATGATGGTACCGTAGGTACAAATGTGCTTGATACAATTGATGTATGCATTGTTATAAGTGGTGTAAGAGCCCCCGATAAAATGACTCAATTTTTTAAAAGTGTTTAGGTAGATCTTGATGGAGGATAGATTGAGAAACAATAGTTTCAGAATTTGATAATTTTGCTTAATAATCAAACTGAAAACTCACTGCCATTGCATCTTTTGTGACTCACAGCAACCCTGACTTTCAGCAACCCTATTGGACAGGGTAGAGCAGCCCCTGTGAGTTTCTGAGACTGCAACTCTTTACAGGGGTAGAAAGCCCTAACGTTTCTCTCTCAGAGCGGGTGGTGGTTTTGAACTATGTGGGTAGCAGCCAAGTGAAAACCACTATGCCACCAGGGCTCCCTGTGCCACATAGCGGGAGCTGTTGTTTTCCCAAACATTCACTTGGCTATTTCTTTTATAAGAAGCCAAGTAATTTGGCAGCTTATTTCTGTTCCAGTTTTCTTATATAGAAAATGTGGTGACAGTGTGAACCTGTTTGTTGTAGTTTATGTGAACATAATTGAGTGATCTAGACCAAGTGAGCTAGACCAAGTGAGCTGACTGGTCAAAAATCAGACCTGTGGATTGCCAAATTGGTTCTGCTGAGATTGGGGCTTTCCTGGATCCACAGGCTTCCTCCAAGCTGTGTCCGAGAAGCTCTGCATTTTAGAGCTACATTTTATAGTTGAAAGAGAGGCCTAAGGAGGGAGGGAGTCCTTAAGCTCTAAGACCTTAATGCTGTCATTGCTGTCCTCTTTTAGTGTACCTGCAGTTTCCACACTGCAGTGGGAACCATTGAAACAGCTGTTCTCATTCTCTGAGATGGTGTGCCACCCCACTCCATACCACCACCACCTCATCCCTTTCTCTTATTGTAGAGATAATGCCCCTTCCATATGTATCTCAGATATTCAATTAATGAAGAAAGACAAAAGTAGGAGAAATGATTTAGATGAAGGAGACCATAAGCATGAGGCCATAATGGGGTCCAAAGGCTGTGTGGCCATGTCGCTAATTATAGAAATGGATGAAATCTGCCACAAAAATGTGATTGGAGGCAGAGCAATTCATCACTCTCTCAGGCAGGACTACATAAGTGAGAATGGGGCCATTATGGAGACCTGGAGACGATCACAGATTAGAAAGGCTTACTGGATTTGTTCTGGGGCCTTCCGACCACTATAACTCATGACCACAGGGTCTTAGACTTTCCCAATTTCCATTGAGGACCTTCCCAGGGAAGTCCCAGAGGGCAGATTGCTCCTCTCTGCTCTGGCTAGTTGTTGTTGCGTGCCATTGAGGACACTTGGACTCGTCGTGACCTCACATACAACCGAATGAAACACTGTAGGGTCGTGCACCATCCTCACAATTGTTCCTGTGCCTGAACCACCGATGAAGCCACTGAGTCCATCCACTTCTTCGAGGACCTCCTCTGTTTCATGGCTTCTCCACTGTACCAAATAGGATGTCCTTCTCCAGGGACTGGTCTCTCCTGACAACATGTCCAAAGTATGTAAGATGGCGTCTTGCCATCCTTGCCTCTAAGCAGCACTCTGGCCTTATTTCTTCTGATACAGATTGGTCAGTCCTTCAGCAGTCCATGGTACTGTCAGTAGTCTTCTGGTGGACCACAATTCGATGCATCTGTTCTTCTACAGCCTTCCTTATTCAGTGTCTAACTTTCACATGCATATGATGCAATGGAAAATAGCATGGCTTAGGTCATGTGCACCTTAGTCCTCAGAGTAACATCATTGTTCTTCAACACTATAAAGAGGTTTTCTGCAGCAGATTTACCCATTACAATACATCTTTTGATCTCCTGACTGCTGTTTCTATGAACATTGATAGTGGATCTAAGCAAGACAAAATCCTTGACAACTGAAGCCCTTTTCTCTGTTTATCACCTATTGGTCCAGTTTTGGGGATTTTGGTCTTCCTTATATTGAATTGTAACCCATATTGAAGGCTGCAATCCTTGATCTTCAGCAAGTAGTTCAATTCCTCCTCATTTTCAGCAAACAAATGGTGTCATATATGCACACAAGCAGGCTCCCAAAAGTTAGTGGAACAAGGAATCAAAAGAGAATGGAATTTTTCAGGGACTTTTTGAAATACCAGTGTGTGTGTGTGTGTGTGTGTGTATGTGAGAGAGAGAGAGAGAGAGAGAGAGAGAGAGAGAGAGAGAGGAGATGTGGGCATAAAACAAACATCAAGCAACATAAGGGAGAATGCTGTTGGCTGCTGTTGAACTGATTCCGGTGCGCATGCACAGTGACCTGCTGTGTGCACCATAGTGACCCCTCAGAAGCAGATCATCAAGCCTACCTTTCAACTGAAATTCTGAGAATTCACAATTTTCAGAAGTATGTGGATAACAGTGAAAGCCAAAATTCTATTTGCACAGTCCCCACGTGGATTAAGCTTCCAGTGAATTCCTTCAGACCATTGACCAGGGATGTGAACACTCTTGCCACCAGGCAGAGGGCATTGGAAAGTGGATTACCCCTTAGGCAGCCCATGGTGGGGCTTAGAGACTTGCCTAAGTGTATCCTTGAATCGAGGCTGCCATTCTGGGCTGCACAGTCATGAGTCATGCCCCCAAAGCCTTGGTTGTTTGGCCCTGGACCACTCTTGTAAACTGTCCTGTTTAACACAGGTCCCAACCCTTGTCCTATTCTTGCTTCTGTAGTCCCACCTGGAACTGTGATGTTGGGATCTGCCGCCATGTCCTTTCAAGTCTGTGAATCTCAGATAACCCTTACATATCAATAAGACCTCTTGCTAATAGTTTCCCTCCCCTCATCTCGATGGCATGTGTTTGTCCTGTTTAAGATTTAATAAATTATCTTTGAGATTTGGGATATCCTCTTACCCTAAAACACAAGGCATCTCTGGGTGTATTCCAGCTGCCAACTTTTTAGGTAGTAGTCAAGAAGTTAGCTGTTATGTCACCCAGGAAGCTGGGGAAAGGATGATCACCAGAACAAATCCATTATTCCCTCCACTCGCTTCCTAGCCTTTGAATCTCCACCTTGGAGGCAACTATGGCCTTTCTGTTTCTTTTTGATGATCATGTACGTATGTCCAAGTAAAGCTTACTTTTTACTCTTTTGTATCGCCTATTTCATTAAATATTATATTTTGGAGATTCTTCCAAATGGATTCATACAGAATGACCTCATTCATTTAAGAGTGCATGCTGTTACACAATACAGCTATGATAAAATGCATCTAACCAACCTCTCTTTTTTCTCTGTGTATTTTACCAATTTTCCTGTCAAAATTGACCATATCTGAGTTTGCTTTCAGGGACACCTTAAGTCTAGTACCCCTTGAATCCTAGGGCCTGGAGTCCTCCTCCTCTTCAGAACCAATCTCTG